>NW_015554222.1:281734-296623 GCF_001515605.1 Sinocyclocheilus anshuiensis
ACACACACACACACACACACACACACACACACACACACACACACACACACGTTTACAGAATACAGAGACTCCGCAGTGGGACTTTAAATAATATATAATAAAAAAAAATTAATTACATAATATTTAAATTACATTTTATTATTAAATTAAATTACAATTCTATATATTTAATATTATTATTATTATATAATTAATTTAAATAATTTTTATTTAATATTATAATTTAATTTAACAATAAAAATTTAATTTAATATTATGTAATTTATTTATTTTTATTGTATTTTATAGACCAATTTCAGTGTTTGCAAACAGTGATGAAGTTTTTTGTGGGCGGAGCCTATCTGGTGGCAGAAAATGCCTGTTTTAACATAGCAGTCTATGCAAGCCATGGAATAAAAGAATCAAAAAGTTAATTTTGAGTTTATATTTCAAAATTCTGACTTTTTTCTTTAAATTCCGAGATTATATCTCACAATTCTGGCAAGAAAAATCAACTCGTCATTCTCTCTTTTTCCCTCGGCTCAGACTCATGAGTTTATAATCCCACACTTCTGGCTTTGTTTCCTCAGAATTGACAAACTCGCAATTGTTGAGTTGAATTAAGTTATAAAGTTCGAAATAGGAGATAAACTTGCATTTGCAAGAAAAAAAGTCAGAATTGACAAACTCGCAATTGTTTACTTGAATTAAGTTATAAAGTTCGAAATAGGAGATAAACTTGCATATGCAAGAAATTGTGAGATAAAATAGGTAAATGTTATGTAAAATGTTATAGGTTTAAATAGTATTTCATGCTTTAACTGTATGGCTAATACAATATGTCCCCTATTATATGAATATTATATAGACCTATTGTTTAAATCTAATTTATGCTTCAAAAGTAGGCTAATCATAGCAGATTTCATCCATAGTTTGTCCGTTTAAACGTCTGCGTTTAGCTTCAAATGGCATCTTTGATGACAGTATTATATAAAAATTATTTGCATTCCGATTCTGACATCCAAAGGCACAACAATACATTTTTTCTCTTATTCCATGGATTTTACCCGTTTCCCTCCACTGCTTTTCTGACACCACAAACCACATCTACTCCAAATTGGTCTATTTAAATATCCCACTGCGAAGTCTCTGTATTCTGTATACGTGTGTGTACGTATAGAATACAGAGACAGAGACATTCTCTACTGAATAGAAAGTTCAAAAGAACAAAATGTATCTAAAATATAAATCTTTTGTAACATTATAAATGTCTTTACTATCATTTGTAAAAAATGTTTTGTTTTTCAAATAAAGTAATAAGCCCCAAGAAGCCGTGGTTTACAGTGAATTTATAACAATTTAGCTGTTATAAATTCACTGTAAACCACGGCTTCATGGGGCTTATTGCTTTTATAAAACGGTTATTCCATATACATAGTTAGGTTTCACAGAATAAAACAGAGCAAATGAAGTGTAATGATATTAATAAAAACAGTATTCTTCCACCAAACAATGTAGTTCCTCAGAAACAGTTGTGGTTGCAACAAAGTGGTTGCCAAGCAACACACAAAGTAAACAAAGGTGTATGTTTGTAGTGTAATTTACAACAGCTTCGAACGTGGCTCAACCAATCAGAATCAAGGACCGGAACTATCCGCTTTATAATAATACTTTTATTCAGCAAGGACGTATTAAATTGATTAAAAATGATAGTAAAGACATTTATCATGTTACAAAAGATTTATATTTATATAAATGTTGTTCTTTTGAACTTTCTATTCATCAAAGAATGTATGACTGTTTCCACAAAAAAATATTAAGCAGCACAAAATTATATTTTGAAACATATTAAAATAGAAAACAATTATTTGAAATTATTTCTAATAATATTTCACAGTTTTGCTGTATTTTTAATGCAGCCTTGGTGAGCATAAAAAAAACTTGAAAACAACAACATTATAACCAAACCCCAAACTTGTGTACATCTTAACATACAGCATCTACCTCAAATTCTTATTTACTTCAGAGTACAATTACATCACATCCTTATATAGAATGTTTTAGATTTGGGACAGCATACACCTCTGGGAAATAACCTTCATTCTTTGTTCTTAAAAGATCTGACAAAACATTGCGCATCACCGAAACCAGCATTTAATGTGACAGACTCAAACTTTTTTTGTGGAAACTAAATAAATCTTTTCCAAAAATAACGTAAGAGGGATTATGAACCGGTTGGGTGAAAATAATCAGAGCTTTGTTTTTAGACTTCCTGACGGCACTGCAGGCTCTTGATGAGAGACAGCAGAACCACATATGCTGTTCGGCTCTCAGTGACTACACAAACCACACTATGATTATCAAAGTCATTAAACAGAAATAAAAGGAAAGACATGCTGATTTAAACATGACCAACCTTTCATTAACACAAACACACACACACACACACACACACACACACAGGTGTATGTTTGTAGTGTAATTTACAACAGCTTCGAACGTGGCTCAACCAATCAGAATCAAGGACCGGAACTATCCGCTTTATAATAATACTTTTATTCAGCAAGGACGTATTAAATTGATTAAAAATGATAGTAAAGACATTTATCATGTTACAAAAGATTTATATTTATATAAATGTTGTTCTTTTGAACTTTCTATTCATCAAAGAATGTATGACTGTTTCCACAAAAAAATATTAAGCAGCACAAAATTATATTTTGAAACATATTAAAATAGAAAACAATTATTTGAAATTATTTCTAATAATATTTCACAGTTTTGCTGTATTTTTAATGCAGCCTTGGTGAGCATAAAAAAAACTTGAAAACAACAACATTATAACCAAACCCCAAACTTGTGTACATCTTAACATACAGCATCTACCTCAAATTCTTATTTACTTCAGAGTACAATTACATCACATCCTTATATAGAATGTTTTAGATTTGGGACAGCATACACCTCTGGGAAATAACCTTCATTCTTTGTTCTTAAAAGATCTGACAAAACATTGCGCATCACCGAAACCAGCATTTAATGTGACAGACTCAAACTTTTTTTGTGGAAACTAAATAAATCTTTTCCAAAAATAACGTAAGAGGGATTATGAACCGGTTGGGTGAAAATAATCAGAGCTTTGTTTTTAGACTTCCTGACGGCACTGCAGGCTCTTGATGAGAGACAGCAGAACCACATATGCTGTTCGGCTCTCAGTGACTACACAAACCACACTATGATTATCAAAGTCATTAAACAGAAATAAAAGGAAAGACATGCTGATTTAAACATGACCAACCTTTCATTAACACAAACACACACACACACACACACACACACACACAAACAGCTAGATCTTTTAAAGATTGCAAAATTCTGTTCTGGGTGGTTGCCAGGGTGTTGTTATATGGTTGCTAGGGTGTTCTAAGTGGTTACCAGGGTGTTTCTATGCAGTTGCTAACGTGTTCTGCATGGTTTATTACAAGCCCACCAAGTGAAAACAGTCAACCCCCAAGTCTTTCAATGTAAGTCTATGGGATTTTCCCACTTGTTTTATCATTAACCAGGTTAAAATCTCTTTTAGAAAAGCAACAGCAACATTACATTGAAGTGCAACATCAATTGTCAACTAAAATTCTGAGCTTTGTGTTTCGGTGCAATCATAATCATGGAAATTATGTCAGTTTTTCTTTAATTGGCACACATGCACAATTGCACGCACACGCACACACACATACTTGAATTTGTGGTTTATGAGGACTCTCCATAAGCGTAATGGGTTTTATACTGTACAAACTATTTTCTATCGCCCTACACCTAAACCTACCCCTTACAGACAACTACTGGCAATTTTTGAATTTCATAAAACAGTTTTGTATGTTTTTAAAGCCTTTTGTTTTACAGGGACACAGGAAGTGTCCTCATAAACTATGTTTATGTTGTAGTACCCATGTAATTATACACATTTGTGTCCTCATAAACCATATATAACAGTACACACACACACACACACACACACACACACACACAATCTTTCACTCACTTGTTCCTCTCTGTTGTTTATGATGATCAGATCTGCTCCTCTCTCTGTACAGTATCTTCTGCTCTCAGTCCAGTTTTTCTTCTCTTTGGGCATGTAGTAAAAACTGGATTTATAGCAAGTCCATCCAACTGTTAACAGAACCAGTTCAGCTGTTAGCTTTTTACTCCCATTACACTCATCAACCCAACTCCATCAGGCTTTAAAAATGTCTGCTGTATCCACCTTAATTTTTTCAATGTGGAAGTAAGCTATTTTCTGTGAATGCGTGAGCACACACACACACACACACACAAAACTAGACTACACTGCAAAAGTCTCAGGCATCTGTCAGGCCTTAGGTGTGTCACTCAGGTGAGATGATTGAATTATTCACAGCAGTGAAACTTAACAGCATAAACGTTTACATCAGCATCATCATTTTCATCACCTTGAGTTCATCAACTCAAGTTCGAGCAAAAGCGAAGATCAGATAAAAACAACTCAAGCCCTAAAGGCACAGTTTACTCAAAATGAAAATTCATCATTTACTCACCCTGTGTCGTCCTAAACCCGTATGACTTACTTTCTTCGGTGTAAGATATTTTGATTTTTTTGCTCATACATTAAAAGTCAATGGATTCCAAACAACACTTTCAAAAAGTATATCTAAAAATATCTTTTTTTGTGTGTTACACAGAAAAAAGAAATGTATACAGCTTTAGAACATGAGTAAATGATAATACACACATTTTTATTTTTGGGGTGAAATATCTAAACTATAAAACACAAAATAAGGTTCCGAAAAATATGTTTGTTTTTTTTTCCTCCATGCAGCGATGCCATTTAAAGTACAATTCTGGGCTCCCTAAAGAACCTTTCAGTGAACACTTTTTAAAAGTCCTCTTAAAAGACACTTTTTTTGTTAGTGTGAAGTACTTTTTAATAATCTAAAGAACCATTTTCCACAATAAAGAACCTACTGTGCAATGTAAAGTTTACATGGATGTAGAGGTCTGCGCGGGACTGTTTTTTTTAGTCCCGCTCCCGCAAGGTTCTATTCCGCACCCACCCTCTCCCGCTATATATTTAAATTCGTTTGACATTTTTCTGTTAACACCGTAGGAAAAGTGTCGCAGAGAAAAAGAAATAAATAGGACATCTTTCATTTAAAATGATAGGCTAAGCAAAATATAAACAAAACCGAGTTGAATGTCCTTCAATGAAAGCGCATCCACACTTTGCTCCATCCTTATTCTGCTCTGTCACTCATCGACAACCTGCCTGTTCTGTCTGAGGGCCGTATATTTACCACAGGTGGTTCCTTTATGAACTGTTCATTGAAATGTTCTTTGAGGAACCCAAATGATTCTTCTATGGCATGGCTGGAAAACCCCCTTTTTAAAACCTTTTTTTTAAATAGTGTAGTGGAGAAAGAAACTTAATTTGACTTACAAACACGTCCATTAGCATGTGCTCCAGAGTTGTTTCCAGGTCATCAAGTCTTGCTGCCAGTGTCATGATGGCTTATGCAGTCAAACCAAAACAACTAACTCAACATAAACCGATGACAACTTAAAATTCGAGAAAAACAAAGTTGTTTACATCAAATGTTTGCGCACTACAGCCAAAATGCACATCCACTTTCCAAAAATCACTCAAGTAAAAAAAAAAAGAAAAAAAAAAAGTGCTGTCTACATAGGACTTTCAGTTATAATAAAGTGCTGGACTAAAAAGTAACAAAAAAACTCTCTTTTCCTTATTTTAGACCCCTTAAAGTGAATAACTTAAAAGCTGTAAGCTGTCGAACATAAATAATAGAATGTTAATAATAATAAATAAAAATAACTAATAAAAAAAATAACATTATGATAATCCGATACCGATCCCAATCATATAAGTGATATGTAAGCTCTCTGTTGTCTGTCACTGTTAACCTTTATTTACATATAAAATAATACCAAATATTGCCTTCATTGTATTATTTACAGTAATGTTGTATATTGTTGTTTTAATTGAGAAAAAAAGCACAACAAATATACATTTTACAATGAACATTTTCACAAAACACTGTCTATATTAGGATACTTTGGCTTATTAAAGAGCATACAAAACTTGATGTTAAACTGAACAAAATTGTAACCCATTAGGTGAAAGCTGTCAGTCAGTGCAGGTACATTGTTACGGCAACACTTTCGGGAAAAAAAAAGGTACAAAAGTTGTCACTGGGACGGGACCCTTTCAAAAGGTACACATTTTTACCTTATTTACCCCTAAAGGGTGCATTTTAGTACCTTAACGTTACATATTTGTACCTAAAGTGTACATATTCATAACTAAATGGTACATATTAGTACATTTTGAAAGGGTACTGTCCCAGTGACAGCTTTTGTACCTTTTTTTGTGAGAGTGAATAGGTTTCAGCAAGGGACTGTCTTTATGAATGAGTCATCATTAAAGAGTTCATTCAACGAATAAAACACAGATTCAATCATGTATTAAACAAGGCATTGATATTAATTTAATTTTGAGCGCCACTTTACAAGTGTCAATCGACCAGCAACACATCACCTTAGCAACGCTGAAGCTGATATTTCCCTTCATAGAGATCTATGGCACTGATTCAATGCATTGAACAGCGCTGCGCAGCGCAGGGCAATCCCCTTAAACGTTGAAAGATACTACGACAAATAATGTATATTGCTTTCGTCCTCTGACAACTGATTCTTTTTTCACTAATATATGACTTGACCTGAAGAAGGACAGACACAGGTAATCGCACACGTTCAGTTCCCCAACACATGAATGCAGCGTGATCTGAATGCAGGGAAATTAATCGCCGTCAAAATGAGATCGCATTTATGTATTTTTTCGATTAATCATGCAGCTCTAACCTACACCATCAACATCATTATGAATTTCAATAAACATCATCACAGTACAAACCCACATGGCACAAATCACCAGATAATATGACTGATGCAAGCAAAACACTGACCTGTAAAGAGTGTTGACCTAAAGTATGACCTCCATAAAGATGACAGATTTACAAACTCACACACACCTTAATATGACAGTTCATTTAATCAGTCTTGTTGACCTCTTGAACCCAAAATTCAGTGTGGGTGATAATGACCCTTGACCCTGCTGAGGCACCTCATCTGCAGAGGTCAAAAGTGATTACATTCTAGTATATTTCTGTGCATTCAATGTATATTTCAAAATACTTATATCTTTGTTCTAAACCACATATCAATGCATTTAAAACCACATACACGCCTAAACTGCATGGCAAAACCCACATAGTGGCGGTGAGTTTTGCCAGGGCAAGCACCACTTATATTTGCATAGGCAAGCACTGGTTATATAAAATTACAACGGCCTTCAGTAAAACGATCCTTTTCAATATGTAAAGTATGTAAGATAATATATAATAATATAATCAGAACTATTGTGTTCCTCTAGAAAACTTTGTGTTTGCTCACAAATAGGGCTGGGTTTTGACACAAATTTCATTATTCGATTCGATTCTCATTCACAAGCTTGCGATTCGATTCAATTCAATATCGATTATTTTGGATATATATCAGGTACAGTACATGCCAAATTTTCTCAAGGAAAAAAAATCTCTCAACTAATGCTGTAAAATATACAGAGAGTCAGTTGGTACTACATTACTATAATATTGAAGGTTAAAACTGACTGATTTGCAGGCTACACAACTGCTAAAATTACACTTAATTAAGTTTTTAAAATAATAAAGTTACAATTACATAATAATATTTCTACTTCAATTCTTTTTTTTTTAAATAGGCTTTAAACATTTAAATGGTAGCTGTCATAAAACTTGATGGATTTATTCAAACATAAATTAAACATTGAAGAACAGTAAAAATTATAATGAATATGTTATATGGTGCATATATTTAGCAACATGGCCCTCTCTACAGTTTATTTTTCTAGCTGACTAACGAGTTTATGGCCACAGAATATGTTTTTTTTCTGAGGTAACTGTGACGTTACGTGAAGTTTACAAGCCGTTATATTGACGTCTTTGTGCGGCTGAAACACTGATTGAGCGATTACATGAGACAGGATACGGATTGTAAGTATTGTTTTAATACTGCAATACAACAGACAGAATTTGAAATCTAAAAATTTATTTCATATTAAAAGTACCAAAGCACAATGCTTATTGTGATTTATTGGATGGGAGGTGCCCTTCAATGTTCCGTCCATTAACTGAAAATGGTAGAATGATCAATTCTTGGGATTTAAGAACCAATATCGTTCTGTAAAAATGAGAATTGATTAATATCGAGATATCAATAT
The DNA here is from genome assembly GCF_001515605.1 of Sinocyclocheilus anshuiensis. Classification (NCBI taxonomy): domain Eukaryota; kingdom Metazoa; phylum Chordata; class Actinopteri; order Cypriniformes; family Cyprinidae; genus Sinocyclocheilus; species Sinocyclocheilus anshuiensis. The sequence continues at coordinate 290,064 of NW_015554222.1, forward strand.
TTTTTACCCAGCCCTACTCACAAACCAACTGAAATATAGTTTTTCCTTCTTCCTCATATTATTTCCATCACAAAAGTTTTGCAATAGAATACAAAGTTTCTTGGCGGAGGTGAATTTTGTGGGAAAATGCTAAAGCATTGAAATATAATTTGTCTGCCCATATAATTTTTTTTACCCTTACCATGTCCCATTAGGGGCTCCGTAAATCATAGACATAATCAAATATGTGCATTTTTCTAATGTAACTGTAAAATGCTTTCTTACATTAAATGGGAACATGGTGAACTTTAGTTTTTAGTCCAGGAAGACACTCCTCTTCACTGTCACATGAATTATTTCGTTCTGCACTGGGACTGACTCAAAGTTCCTGCTGTTCATGTTCAATGTCACAGCCAACGTCCTCACCAGAGCACATTTTTTGATTAAGCACAGCCGCCTATCAGATATCCAAAAGCGCTCTGACCTTATTTTGACTCTCCAAATCCATTCAGTAGCAAATTAACTTTGCAACTAGGTCTCATTTATGGTTCAGAAACAAAATTTATCTTTAGTGCACATGCAAACATGACCAGCAGCCACTCTCACACGCTACTGTAGGCTTAACATACTGTACACACATGAGAGGAGAAAGATTTAGGTGATCCATTTTAGTCCTGACCTAAAGCCTCTTTCCAGCTTTCCTTCAATGACAAACATCACTTTCTTAATCTACTATGGTACTGCTGTTTTTAACCTATGCAATCGAATATTAGCCTAAGGGACTTTATGAGGGGTTTATTCAATAAGTCTCCATAAGTCTAAGTATTAATAATAGCAATGCTTACCTTAGTTCATGCAAGCCAGACTCAAACCTGTAATACGCACTAAGCCATGGCTCCAATGACCAGCATGTGTGTTTGAAGCCGTTTCAAATCAGAAATCATTGTTCATCAAAGAGAGATCATGGAGAACGCTATCAGCCTGACATTTACACACAACCACATGCTCATCCACTGACATGAGGAGTAAAGAGGGCCAAAAACATGCTCTCACATCAGTTCTGTTTGACTAATTTTCTCCATCTGTTTAGTGTCTGTCCTGCACTGTTTAGGTGGGGCATTATTTATACTGGCACATACGCAGACAATTTACACATTTTGCCAACAAAGATCTCAGTGTATGCACTGACATCAACTTAAACAAAGTGAAACTAAGCCAGAACGGAATTAAAATTCATGACGTTTTTTTTCTTTGTTTTGAATTTCTCCATTACTTTTCTCTCAGTCCTTAAGTTGGTTTTGCTTTCAAACTTAAAGTGATTACTTTAACACCATTTATACTAAAAGTTAGCACAAATTAGAATTTCACATTTTACTAATTCAGCAAAAAAAAAAAATATATATATATGCTTATATATTTAATTATTAATTATTATATTATTATAATATTAATATCTTATATTATTATAAAGTCCTGAAGATATATTTCACCTATTAAAAATATTATAAAATATCATATTATAAAGCTATATATCAGCTATTATTAAAAAAAGATATTATATTTATAAACATTTCTATAAACATTGCTATTTTTTATCATATTGCTATCACTGTCATTTTATAAAAGCGACTCGAGACCATGCATTACAGATCTTTTAGCTCCTTCTCTCTCACTCTCAGCCTGCTTGTCTTGTAAACAGGATTAAACACTATAGTGTGTCCACTTTAACTCCTTAAACAGTCTTCAGGTCAAGAGTCTAAATCACAAGACCACAAAGTGGTTTTCATCTCAATGGCTCTTAACTTACCCATTCACCAGACTACAAGCAATTTAGGCATCACTTCTGTTCATCATGTAGGCATTATCAGTTTGAGATATTGCTGTTAAACTAACATCATACACTTTTTAAAAGCATCCACCACACAAAAATATCACTGAAATTGAGCATTATAGGGTACTGTATGCAATGCATTTTTGGCACAATTAAATCTCACCTGTGATGTCAGTCAACAAACCACAGATTGTGAGCGTGACTTTTTCACTGTATGTGTGTGTGTGTTTGTGTGTGTGTAATAAAGGGCTCTTTGTATTCTCTGAGTGTCTCTCTGTGTATCAAGGTGACCAGGACTGCAGCAGTGTGGACTGATATCTTTGCACTCTTTCAGTCTTCTATCTTTCTATATTTCATTCCATCCATACTTTTTTCTTATTGATTTTTTCCTTTACTATCTAACTTTAAGTCATCACTGTGTCTACTACCCACAATGCTCTACTTTTCCACCTGAGTCAGCGTTGGCTCTCTGGCCTATATAGCTTTCTGCTTCCCTCTCTCAAACACACACACACACACACACACACACACACAGATTCAAATGCCCACGCATAATCGGTGGGAACCTATATTTGTGAATCTCTCTGATAAAGACGCAGTACAGTGAGTCACAAGTCAGCATTTTCTTCCCTACTAAACTCAGCCCAGTTTTACACTGAGAACAGCCATAATTCAGAGGGATTCAATGAAACACATACAACATCTACTCCAGAATAGCACGTGGATCTCATATAAATTATACATAAACTGGGTTAAAGTTTCAAGAGGATTCTGGGCATTAAAGTCACAACAGGAACATGTCAGGAGATATTACTACGCTATTACAATCACAGCTACAATCACCCACATAAACTGCTTCATGTATGTGTGTACATTCACCTCCCTTCTGAGCTGCTTAAACGGAATGCTAAGAGAATTTCTAAGTAGAATATAAGTACAAAATTAATTCATAATGGATTGGGAAGTCAAATGTGAAGTGTAATTTAAGTTTAAAATGTAAAGTATAATGTGAAGCTAATGGAAAATCAAATGTAAAATAAAAATACATTTAAAATGTAAAGTGGAATGAAGAGTCAAATGTCTAAATTCAAACGTAAACAATTTACATCTGAATTATTATTTTTTTTACATTTAAATTTGAATGTCTAATGTGTAAATTCAAATGTAATTTCAAAAGTTAAAAATGAAGTGGAATGTAAATTCAAAAATATGAAATGGAATGCAAAGTAGACTCAAAAATGCAAAATGGAATGTAAAGTCAAATGCAGAGTTTAAACTAAACAAAAATGTAGAGTGGAATGCAAATTTCAAATGCAAAATGAAATGTAAAGTCATACAATAAAATAAAAAAACAACAACATGTAAATGAATTTAGAATCATAAGTCTTCTGCTCATCATTTATACTTCAGAGGTCACACATAATATTACTGCAAACCATGGCAGGACATTGCATAAAACTCATTAAAATATCTGACTCAATTTACAGTGCATTCTGACCCACCATCAAAAGTCCAATGGTAATTTGATAATTCAAGTAATAAAAAAAAAAGTGCAATCTAAAGTATCTACGGTTTTCTTTTCACTCTTCACAGAAATAGCACACTTGACTGCATGACTGCACGTGTGGAAGAGAGATGGAGTGTGAGAGTGTGTGTGTGTGTGTGTGCGCTCATCTGATCTTTAACTCTCTCATCTAAGCGACATTCTGAATCACATAAACCAATTTCATGCATGAGGTGAACCAAAGATCCATGTTCGTAATCATCCTAAGTGTGTGCCAAAATTGTGCCTCCAGCCATACAGCCGTGTAAGAGATCCAAACAAAACACTGACAATTAAATATTCAACCATGATCACCTAAAATCTCATTCAGTCACCAAGCAGACGCAAATGTTCTGCATAATAACAATAACAACAGCAACAACAATTATAATTCATGTACTCATAAACACTCAATGAAGTGTGTAATGAAAAAAAGGTTTCTCAAAAACAATGTAGAATGACAAAAACAGATAGACAGATAGACAGATAGATAGATAGATAGATAGATAGATAGATAGATATAGATTGATTGATTGATTGATTGATTATTTTTTAAGATCTATAGTTTTGTCCTGGTAGAATCTGCCTGAGGATCTACATCACAGGAAGGGGCTCTTGCACTTGAGTCCCCAAGGTTGACTGTCTAATAGTACTCATAAACACTCAATGAAGTATGTAATGAAAAAAAGGTTTCTCAAAAACAATGTAGAATGACAAAAACAGATAGACAGATAGACAGATAGATAGATAGAAAGATAGACAGATAGATAAACAATTGTTTTTGTGGTTTTCTTAACGGTTATACAGACTCTAAACTCCCACTCTAAATATTGTGACAATGTATGAGCAATTTGCAGATTAGTGCCTGAAGAGTTAGATAGATAGATAGATAGACAGATAGATAAACAATTGTTTTTGAGTTTTTCTTAACGGTTATACAGACTCTAAACTCCCACTCTAAATATTGTGACAATGTATGAGCAATTTGCAGATTAGTGCCTGAAGAGTTTTGGCTGGTCTCTGTGTCTCTTTATGTTACAATTTGAATGGAATGAAAAAGAAAACGCCATTATGTTATAATATATACTGCATTGTGCTCCATGTGTCCTTAGATGTTGATGTGGTAGGCATTTTATACTACAGTATTCATGTCAGTGTTTCTGCTGAATCTACAGCACCATGTGAAATAAATCATATTTTACCTGAGCTGTAAATATTTATAGTCTGAATTTATTGTGATGAGACAAAAAGAAAGAGTACTGCTGAATCCTTTACTGAATACACTGGCTGATTTAACATTTGAATCACTTACTAATCTGCAAGTTATCGTTACTTATAATCTGTATTTGATTGAAAGCAAATTTGATGTCACTCAAAAATAATCATCTTTTGTACTTCAAATTAAATAATAGGGTTTTTTTGGTAATACATCACATTAAAACATATTAAGATTCAAAAGTTTGTGGTCTGTAATATATCTTTTTTAATTTTAATTTAATTTTTTTTTTTTTTTGTGTGTGTTTTTGAAATAAGTCTCTTATGCTTACCAAGGCTATATTTATTAACTCAAAATAAAATATTATACAATATTAATAACATTTAAATTGACTTCTTTCTATTTTATTATATTTTAAAATTGAATTTATTCTTGTGATGGTAAAACTGAATTTCTTCTAACTATCAATGCTGGATATGCTTAATATTTTATAATGCTTAATTTTTTTGTGGAAACCATGACACATTTTCATGGTTTTCTATGAATATAAAGTTCAAAAGAACAGCATTTATTTGAAATAGAAATCTTTTGTAACATTATAAATGTCTTTACTGTCTATATTAAATTCAATTCAATTAATCTTTGATGAATAAAAGTATTTAAAAAAAATCTCACTGAGCCCAAACTTTTGAAACAGAAAGCTGTGACCTCACTCAAAAGCATCATCAACAATCTTCGTTATAAACCCCAAACTCAAATCCAAACATGCTTGTCTCCTCCCACAACAGCTCATCATCATCTTTCTCCATCTGTCCTTCTCTCTCATTTTTAATGAGCGGGTTACGGTGTGTGTGTATAACGGGCGATGATGTCCATTACTATCTATCTTCACTTCCTGCGTTCAGTTGTCTTAATGGGGAAAATGCTAACATTTTATGCCTTAAGCCTTGTGAATTCACTCTGGCATTTCTGCAATGTCCTGCTGCAAAGTTGCTTTGTTGGCAAAATAAATATGTACATTTCTGCTGAACTTTTGTCGTTTTTCATGTCGGGATATACCTCCCTTTTTTATAATAATGTATTGTACATCTATATTAATGTCAGAGACATCTGCGTCTCTGTCTGTCTTTTGAGATGGACAGTGGAGTCATATAGAAGCCTTTTTGTGTCAGAGAGAATAAAAGACAGAGAGAGAGAGAGAGAGAGAGAGAGAGAGAGAGAGAGAAAGAGAGAGAGAGAGATTTAAAACAAGCCATGAAAATGTCAGCCAGCCCATGTGGCCTGGACTTGCTTTGCATTACCATATTTCTATTTCAGTGACTCTCACTCTGTAGATCAGTGGGGTGTCCCATCTGAAAATGATACCTTCAGGGACCTGCCAATCAAATCACCAGGTGATCCGTATCAGGGGGACGCACACACTTCCTGCAGGCGGACACACACATGCACACGTTATAGAGTAATGAGCAATGAGCAAGACCCATGAATAAAACCAGAGATGTGCGAGTGAGCTGGGGAAGGGGGAGTGTCTAATAAACCCACCCCATCTACATCACCTATAATAAAGCATAACCTAAACCCTTCAAAACACAGGCAGGCTTTGACCTCACTTACACACATTCTCCGAACATACCCTACAGAATGACAAGATTTTACCTGCATGAGTACAATTATTAAAATTCTTTGCAATGCAAAGCTTAAAGGGATAGTTCACCCCAAAATGAAAATTCTGTCATTTAATCGTCCAAATGTTATTCCTGACCTCTATGACTTTGTATCATTGTATGGACAAAAACAGTTGAAACTTTCTTTAAAATATCCTCTTTTCTGTTCCATAAAAGACATAGAGGTTTGGAATGACACACATAAATGATTTTTTATTTTTGGGTGGACAGTCACTTTAAGAACATGATATAAAATTTTAGTTTAAAGGGGTCATATGATGCGATTTCAAGTTTTCCTTTCTCTTTGGAGTGTTACAAGCTGTTTGT
>NW_015554222.1:296642-301232 GCF_001515605.1 Sinocyclocheilus anshuiensis
GAAAAATAATGTTTTTTGAACCTTAAACCACATAAACACATTTCATTACACCAAATACACAAAATAATGTTATTTTTAGCAACATCATATGACCCCTTTAATAATATATACCACATTCATGCTCAGAAAAAGATCAATTGTTATAAATTGAGGTTGCGCTCCCCAACTCAGGACTCAGGTTCAACGAAATCATTTTTTTTTATTTAATTAACAAAATTACAACATCAGTGGAACAAGACTATATAGTTTATTAGGAGATCTGAAGAAAATTACCAAGTAAAATGCAAGTTTTTCCTTAATGAGGCTGCCTGTCAATACTGACAGTTTTTATAACATGAGGGATCCACATGTGTAGCAAATACATTTTCATTATATATATATATGTGTGTGTGTGTATATATATATATATATATAAATAAAATGTATTATATATATATAATAAAAACTATATAGAAAAAAAACAACAATTACAAAAAATGACAAAAACACAACAAAATAACTGAAACTAAAATTAAAACTGATTAAAATATTTAGTGTACAGTATACAACTTTACTTGCTCACTTTAATCAATATTCTGTAACAGTATAGCTTTTAAAATATTGTTAAACATTAAAATAATACATTAAAATGTATGTTAAATATTAATATTAAATACTAATATTAAATAAAACAAAATTATAAAATGTAATTTATAATGCATGTTTATATATTTTAATTTATATAAAAAATGTACTAAAACTATTACATTTTAAAAAGTGTGTAAAAATTGGCGTAAGAAATTCAAGGTAATAATGTAAAATAATGTAAAATTTCAAAATAATATCAATTTGTTTTTGTGCATAAAACATAAAACAGCTAACTTATTTTTTTTGTACAAGAAATATAAAGCAACTTCATGAGTCAAATCACAGCTGTACTAATTGCAGGCATGTAATAACGCTTTTTTTTTTTTTTTTTACATGTCATTTGTGTTTTGCCTAGACAATGAAAGACAATGAACTAAACTGACAATGTAAATGTGACAATGTAAAAAAGTAAATGTGACCCTGGACCACAAAACCAGTCATAAGGGTCAATTTTTCCGAAATTGAGATTTATCCATCAGCTGAAAGCAGAATAAATAAGCTTTCCATTGATGTATGGTTTGTTAGGATAGGATAATATTTGGCCGAGATACAACTATTTGAAAATCTGGAATCTGAGGGTGCAAAAAATCTAAATACTGAGAAAATCACCTTTAAAGTTGTCCAAATGAAGTTCTTAGCAATGCATATTACTAATCAAAAATTAAGTTTTGATATATTTACAGTAGGAAATTTACAAAATATCTTCATGGAACATGATCTTTGCTTAATGTCCTAATGATTTTTGGCATAAAAGAAAAATCAATAATTTTGACCCATACAATGTATTTTTGGCTATTGCTACAAATACACCCGAGCGACTTAAGACAGGTTTTGTAGTCCAGGGTCACAAATTTGTTTGAGCGAGATGGATTGTGGTAGCTGGAGCTGTGCCTGTGTAATTATTAATCATTGTGCATCTCTCCAACACATGCTACACCCTGACTGCTGCACAGGGACAGAGGGCATCAATTACACACACACACACACACACACACACACACACACACATACACACACACACACTTATCCTTTTAGCCTCTTATTTTAGTAGGTGTACCCCCCACCTCTCGAACAGACACACCGATGTGATTTATGAGAGTGTGTCTGGACTGGACCTTGTATAAAACTCATCTTTAATGGTTAATGAATAAAACAAAAGTCATTGTCAGAGAGACATGGCCCTAACCTCTCCTGCTGCTCTCTCTCTCTCACACACACACACACACACACACACACACACACGCGCTCAATGTCAGGCATTAAAAAGACGGATGAGCTATTAGTTGTCTTTGTGTGTGTGTGTGTGGATAGAGGTAACAGTCCAACATTGGCCTATAAGTGCATTTTTTCTACTATGTGTCAAATATGCAAAAAAAAAAAAAAAACACCTGAAAATGTATGCACTGCTTTACAGTAAATCAATATTAAGCGAAACAACCTCAACTGAGGTTTCATCAACATAACCACCATTGCATCATCTTCATCTCTCCTCTCTGTGAACTTTCAGTGGAGCTAAACCTCAGGAGGGTCATCTGTCACCTGACCTCTGACCTTAACCTTCACCCTGACTCTGACCCCAGACCAGCAGACTGTGTCAGCAGTTTAAGCACATGCTCATGAGATTGGATGGATGTGTGTATTTACACTGACAGTCTGCCGAATGCTTCACAACCTTTTTAGGGTTGATGAATTTCTGCTTGATACGAAACTGCAGAGGTTACACTGTGTCTCCTCCCTCATGTTAACATCACGGCCAATATTACTTCCAGGTCATTCATATATAGCTGAAAATGTGAAGTCAAGTTTGAGTGAACTGCATTATTTTATACAGTATTCTATAGTGAAATCTAGTTATCAAGTCATCATGCAGAAAATCTGCATAATGTGCTATACTGCATTCTGCAAAAGTAGTATGCCATTAATTCCAAATATACCAAGTGTATGGGAGCCTGAATCTGTCTGCAATAATCTCACAGCGCCCTCTCCTGGCCACTCATACAACCACACTGAATCTAGAACATATTTACAACAAGCACTCAGTAATAGTAATAGTAACAGTTTATAGAGCGAAAATCAGTCACTACACCCTTCAGAGCTCATTTGTCTATTTATAACATGAGTTCTGCCTCTTCTGAGGAGATGCCAGGAGAAATCTGACATTGCGCCTGCATCCCGGAGTCATCCAGCTGCAGCATGTGTGTGTGTGTGTGTGTGTGTGTGTGTAGAGACTGACTCAGGGCAGCAACTGTGAACATGTTACAATATTAGCATCCACTCCCCCCAGAGAAATGTACATTTATAGGAAGGAGACAAAAAGGAGACTCTTTTATTTTAGTTTCTTCAGTCCTCCCCTTAATCTAGAAAAATGAATTCGTTTTTGGGTTCGTACTCAAATCCCCTTGTCTCAGTGAACACAGGAACAGCAGACTTTGATCACACATGACAGAACGCACCTGCCCCATTACGTCCTAGATCAGGAGCAGAGGATTATGGGCTTAAAAGTGATTTAAAGACAGGGGCTGTGTCCTAAATACTGCTCTCGAACGCGTCTGATGTCCAGGGCAGAATATAACCATCACAAATGAGAGCTCGTCAACATCTCAATTGATCTTTCAGAAATCATTCTAATATGCTGATTTGGTGCTCAAGTAACATTTCTTATTATCAATTTTGAAAACGAAATTTTTCAGAATTTTTCAGGATTTTCTGATAAATATAAATTTAAAAAGAACAGCTTTTAATTGAAATATAAATCTTTTGTAACATAAATGTCCTTTATTTCTTTCTTTCTTCATTTACTTATTTATTGATTAACTTACATTTAATGCATCCTTCTTTTTTGGCCAATATTATTGTCTGCAAGGCAAAAATTGTATATCCAATCGCTAAAAAAGAGCAATAGCACACATCTCCATTTCCTCTGGGATGCAGGGCCTACTGGGGAAACAACATTATCACAAGCTCAAGACATTCAGATTTTGGAGGGTTTGATCTGATGTTATTAGATTTTCAAATATATTTCCAGATCTCCATGATGATGTGGAATTAGACTGGCTGACATCTCTGCTTGTGCTTCTCCAGTGGATCTGATTATAAATAAAAGTCAAATATAAAACCCTCTTTTTATGAGAAATAGGTCAGTGCAGAAGATAAGTGGACCTCACGGGGGGCTTGATCTGGACTTCTGAAGTCCTGCTAAACAGAGCAAAGGAAACATCAGGAAATCATGTGTGCGTTTGTGTGTGTTGCACGGCTCTTCTTTTGGTCCTTAAAATAGTTGGATGATTTCATGAAGAACAAAGTGGAAATGCTCAGAGGGAAATGGGGGCACTCACACACACACACACACACACACACACACACACACACAGGGCAAACAACAAGAGATGTACTTGATTACTCATTAAGTCTAAAGCTTTTGGGAGGCATTCTGAGAGCCTGAAGGTAGGTCAGTCTCATTAAACTGAATTACAGGAGCGTCTCTTTTTGACTGTTGTGTTAATACATGAGGACAAAAGTACAGATCCAGATGTGAAAACTACAGTTGCCAGCCTGACCCAGTTCTGCAGGTCCTTCATGAACCACTCTCTAGAAGATGCCTGGGAGCCAGAAACAACAGATCACATGCAGGACAGTATCTGCACTCAATGCAGGACATCTAGAGACCTCAATATCATAGACTGACTGGGGCCAACAAACAGCCACCTACAAATGCCTTAGCAATCACTTTCAAAGAAAGGTATCAAAGAATACCTTAGCGACCACCTAACAACCTCTAAGAACTCTTTAATCACCTAGCAATGCCCTAGCAACCACTCAGAACATCTCATTAAAGGCATACATGTAATATATTTAACAAAAAAGAGCGAGAGACTTTGAGGGACAGAGTGAGGGGGAGAGAGAGAGAGAGAGAGAGAGAGAGAGAGAGAGAGAGAGAGAGGAGTGGTTTGAAAGTTACACTTT
>NW_015554222.1:301285-309044 GCF_001515605.1 Sinocyclocheilus anshuiensis
CACACACACACACACACACACACACACACACACACACACACACACACACACACACACATACACACAAGGAAGGCAGACTACATTTAGCATTTGAGTGAGATCAGCTAGATAAAGTAAATGTTTATGTCAGTGCCTTTATTTATTAAAACTTTGTACGTAAATGTAAATTGTATTTAGAACCTAGCAGGACCCTACTTGCCTTCAGAAATTTGCAAATTAGATTTAGAGGTAAAGATTAGATCTAAGACAAGGATTGATGTATGGGTTAAAGGCCAATTCTCACCAAGAGAAAATATTAATCCTAAAACAAGATTTTTAATTGAAACATAGCATTTATAGGTTCGTATTAACACCAGAGGGTGAAAATGTGTCTCAGTATTTAATATGTACATATGAAAAAGAGAGCAAGAGGGAAAGTGTTGCTCTGTCCTATAGGTAAATGTTTCAATTACTCATCTCTCCAGTCAAGCAGAACACCATGAACGTGGAACAGCCACAGACGTATTGTGATGATATTAAAAATCACGTTTCCCACTTAAAACACAGGAGAAAGAGAGATCCTTCTGATTTACTAAACTGAATTTAAATGATAATACGCTATTAAATACACATTAACAGAGAAGCAACATGAGAACCTTCTGTCACTTGTCATATCACAGCACATTATAGTTATATTGTTATGTTTTGGAAAATGTGTTTTTCTAAACTAAAAGAGATGGAAAGTTTATAGGCTTTGAATTGAAAACACTAAGTTTTCAGGAGCCAAACTCTGTGCTCTTTTGACAGTATGTAGCCACTTAGCAACCACTCAGAACACCTTAGCAACCATATATCAACGCATTTGAAACCTGGGATGCACTGATAATAAAATTCTGGCTGATACATATGAGCTGATATTTATTTTCATATTTTGGCCAATAATAGATAAGTAAATAAAATACCTGGAATGCACTGATAATGCAATTCTTGCCAGTACAGATGAGCTGATATTTATTTTCATATTATAGCCCAGTGTTTCCCAACCGGGGTGCCATCTGTCAAGAGCAGGGGTGCCGTGTAAAAAATAATTTTTTAATATTTTTAAATAGCTAAAATGTTCAAAAAAGCATCTATTATATAATATCCTGCCGAAAATTAGTTCACCGCTCCGGTTTCACTTTCACGTGGTGTGAAGCTCTGCGTATTATCCCGCTTCTATGAGTGTGTGCGCTCCGCTCAGTCGCTCCACTCGTATACCGTTCATGCTCATCGGAACAGCAAAGTCCACTCGAAAAACGAGCCGACGGGAAACATCGATGTAATACAGTATCGTTTCTGTCTGCAATAGCCCTAACTGTGCTGTAACAAGGTGTGGTAAATGGGCAACTCTGGTAACGCTGCCCTCTCATTCATTGATCTGCTAATCTGACATATATATATATATATATATATATATATATGACACATTCTGCAGTTCTTCCCTGCTGTACCGAATATCGATACTTTTCAACGAATCATATAAGTTAGAAATTCAAATATTGTGACAAAATTAATTTTGTAGGGTGCCACAAATTTGTTAAAATTTCCAAAGGGTGCCGCGACTAAAAAAAGGTTGGGAAACACTGTTATAGCCAATAACAGATAAATATAATTTTTTATACTTTTTTAAGTAAATATAATCAAATAAAACAACTGGGAAACACTGATAATAAAATTCAGGCCGATAAAGATGAGCTGACAATTATTTCTACATTATTACCAATAACAGATAATTATATAACTTAACAAAATAAAATACAATTGACTAAAAAAGGGAATTATATTAAATGCTACAAATTAATTTTGTAATGGTTTGTAACGTACTGTATTAAAACATGAGCATTAAAATTGAATATTGCTTTAAATTGATAGTGACTTTAAAGATTAGGCTACATTTAAATGACGATACATGACAGCAAAAGTAATCTAAATGTAAAAATATGGGAACGGAACATATACAATTAAAATATATGCAATAAAAAAACTATCAATGCAAATAATAATAAAAAAGTCAATAACTGATACAGTACTGATATATTATGCATCCCTACTTAAACACACTCACACCATAGCAACTGCATAGCAATGCCCTGGCAACCACCCACAGCATCCTAATATCGTGGCAGCTGCCAAATTTAGATAATGCAAAACCTAGCTGTTTGTGTTGCAAATGAAATACAACACATATAAACTCAATGTGAGCTACATTCCGGGCCCATCAGATATCAGACTGATCGTGACATCATCAAAACGCTGGCTTGTGGTGCTAACCAGCCCGTTCCTCACTGTAGACCCTCCGCGGACCCTCGGCCCTTCCATTCATGAATCAAAGCACTTCACACTAATCAGCAAGATGAAGACACACTGGAGTGCGGAGGAGGGTGAGTGTGAGTAGGAGACTGTGTAACACAGTCAGCTTTCCTGATGATGAATGAGCCGTATTACTGAGGGCCTGACTCTGCCCCAATCCTGCAGCCCTAATCAAGGCACGGGGAAAACTACATTGAAATGAGGTGTGTGTGTGTGCGCTGATAAGCAGTCTGAATGATGAAACGGTTCCTCTAATGGCCATCTCTCACTGTGACACATTACCCGTTATGTTAAAATATCCACATATTAGAATATTCAAAGAGGAACAATATGAATTAAAACTTTAAGAGATGATGATGATGTCATGAAGATCACATACAGGCATGTTGCGTGTTTAATGTATGATTTCATGAGTAGCATCCACCGCAACAGGGCCTTTAAATCATCACCCCGCTAAGTGAAACTGCAGATCAGAAGATGATAGCATCCCATCAGCCTGCCTGCTGTTTCTATGACAACTGCCGGACTCACAGGGCTACAGTGAGAGAGGTTGGTAAAGTGCTGCAGGTCTGACTGATGCTGATGAGGAAGATCATAAGAGTCCTAATGGAACAGAGGAAAAACCGCCGGCTGGCCTGTTACTGCACAGCCAGTTCCTACTGTACAATCAAAACACACACACACACACACACACACACACACACACACACACACACACACACACACACACACACCCTGAACTCCCGCTGGCCCTCTCCTCTCTTGAGATTTGATAGGTACCACGGACATGTGGGGTAAATTGCTCTGATTCCATGCATCAATCAGGACCCCAGCCTGGCAGCCCCCGGGACTGTCCAAATATATGCCTGATCATTATTCAGATGCTTCATGCAATAACCCTGCTAAGGAAGGGAAGAGAAGGGAAAGGGAAGGAAGGAGACAAGGAAGCAAAGGGAAAAGAAAAAAAGAAAAGAAAAAAACAAAGGTAAATGATGGAAATGGAAAAGTAAAAAGAAAAGGGAAGGGAAGGGAATTTAAAGAAAAAAGGCAGGCAACAGAAAAGACAAAAAAAAGTAGAAAAGTAAGGGGAATCAAAAGGAAGTGGAGTTGTAAAAAGAAAGTAATTAGGAAAAAAAAGGAAAATGAAAAGGAAAGGAAAAAAGAAAAAAGGAAAACAAAGGAAAGGAGAACACAAACGTAAAAAAAAAGATAAGAAAAAGAAAATGAAACTTAAGTAAAATAAATGAAAAGGAACAGAAAGAAAGGAAAGAAAAGGGAAATAAAAAGAGAAGCAAAGGAGAAGAAAAAGAAGGGGAAACGAAAAGGGAAAAGTAAAAACCCAGGAAAAGGACGAGAAAGGGAAAGCAAGTGAAAGGGAAAGGGAAGAAAAAAGGAAAAGGATAGTTTGATGAATTATGAATGTCCGTGAGTCTCATTAGCATGAGGACAAAGGCGTTTCTACAGGGAGGGTCTGACAGAAGGGTCACGGCCTCTGTGTGTCTGCCCTCTCCTCGTCCTCTGTCCACACACACACACACACACACACACACACACACAGGTCTCACTGCCTGCAGCAGTCACTTAAAACAGGCTGCAACAGTCTGTCCACTGAGCCTATATCTAAATAAGACAATATATACTTTTTACATGTAGGACAAAGATTTACCATGGCAACTTATTTCTGCCAAAAAAACTGTTTTGTACAACAAAACAATACCATACTACATGCTACCACTGTTAACCACAGTATATTAAAATGGGATCTCTTTCAAACAATGCAAGACACCTTAAGGATCTTCATATTTAATTTGATGATGTTGCTAAGACAATATCACAAATGTAATAACAATAACTACAGTAACTATGGTATTTTGGTAAAACGTATGGTTATCACAGTAAATTTATAATGGATAAAATTATGCAATGAATTAGAACATGTAAAGAGTGAAGTATTTCAATGCAGTAGAAACCAAAAATCAAACCAAACAATTAAGCTAGAGCTTTTTTCAAAACTAACTTTTGCTCATTTGATTGAGCACATTCAGAATCTTGTTGTAATGGAGCCAAAACTGAGATCATTGCAAGTCCATGTAAATGCAACCAAATAAACTCTCAGTTAAATCAAGTGATCATGGATCAACACAACTGGCGCAGTTTCTCGCAGCACTTCACCCAGATAATCACTTCCTCATTAACTGTCTGTAAACTAGCTGCTCCCTGACCCTGATCACTATGACCATGAATCCCAGATTCATTAGTGCAGCAATGACAGCTGGGAGATGGAGTTGACAAACCCGCTTCCAACATGGACACCACCTGCCTGTTACGCTCCAATAGTTTGCTCTTTTACAGAAGAACCGACAAATAGATGGAGCTAGTTTTTGTTATTTGGTTGAGTAATTCAACCAGCTGTTTCCTAACTCATGTTCATGTTTTGAGCATTGATCTCATCTTTGACCTGGAATATCATACCAGCTGTTTTCCTGTTAATTAACAGAGATGGGAAGGATACGACGAGGGGATAGAGATGGAGAGACTGCCAGTGGGGGAGATAGAGGTTTGGGCCAAAGAAACTCCAGTCTCTCTTTGTCTCTCTAGTTTTTGCTTTGGAGGTCTCTGTCTTAATGGGTCCATCTGTTAGCATTAGCATGGACAGCTGTAATGCCACTTACCACAGAGACACACATACTGACGACACCACAAACACACACAAGATGTGTGCCAGACCAACAATCACACATAAAAACTGATAACATACTGACACACAAAAAAAATCAACTGTAATCAACAATACTGTTCCATTGTAGTTGATTAACATTATAGGAATAGTTCATGCAAAAATTTAAATTCAGAATCAGAATCACCTTTATTGCCAAGTACTGTGGGTATACATGTACAAGGAATTTGTCTTGGTGTTTTGGTGCTAACAATAAAATACAAGAATAAATATTAATAAAAAAATAAGGTAAAAAGAGAAAAAATAAATAAAAAGCGACATTCAATGTGCAGGATGTGTAAAAGTCAGGCTGTAAAAAGTCTCTTATCATTCACTCACCCTCATGTTTATATCTTCAGTGGAACACCAAATGAGACGTTTGACAATGTCAGAGCTGCTCTATTCCATATAATGAAAGTCTGGGTCACTTATAACATGTATTTGGGAATGTAACATGCACCATTCTTTAAGGACTTTCTACAGTTTACCACAAAAATAAAAGTTTGATGGTTTAAAAGTTGAAAGTAAATAAATTAAGATAAAAAAATATATATATATTAGTATTAATAATTTTACAGTTGTACTGTAAAATAAAATGAATATTAGTATAATTATTCTTAAATACTAGATTTTTATTATTTAAAAAAATGTCTTTTTATACCTTTATTTAGCAATAGTAATCACTTTACCATTATTATTATTATTAAAAGACAAAAAAAAAATTTTTTTTTATTCCTTTATTTAGCAATAGTAATCACTTGACCATTATTATTATTATAATTATGGAATCTCTTTTTTTTTTCTTCCAAATTGTGTAGCCCTAAAAAAAAATCTTGATTGATGGAAGGTCACCATTCACTTTAATGGAAAAGAGCTTCTGGGATGTACTGCTATTAATATAGTACACAAAAGAATGTAATTCACACAGGGAATAAATGATGACAGAACGAGCATTTTTGTGTGAACTATCCCTTCAACAGTTTGATTTTACAGTTTTTGAATTTATAAATAGATACAATAGAATCTAGGAATCTATAAATGACTGAGGAAATTCAGTATATTGTGCACATCTTTAACACCCATTCCTCAACTAAAGTCTAATTACACGCACAGACACACAAAATCACACACACACTCCCTCGGTTCCCTTCAATAGCTTCTGACATGTAATCCAAGATAACATCTGCTCATTGATCTACTCTGAGTCTAATGGAACTGATAGAAATCACCTTGTCTATACTCCTACACGT
Organism: Sinocyclocheilus anshuiensis; assembly: GCF_001515605.1. NCBI lineage: Eukaryota > Metazoa > Chordata > Actinopteri > Cypriniformes > Cyprinidae > Sinocyclocheilus > Sinocyclocheilus anshuiensis. The sequence continues at coordinate 307,580 of NW_015554222.1, forward strand.
CACTTAGAGCTTAAGACACACTGTGTGTGTGTGTGTGTGTGTAGGTCAGCACATAGAAATCCTTTTGAGGATATTTCTTTCTAGTTTTTGATCCACTGGCCTACATACATACATTAAGGAGCCTGCACAAACATAATCTCACACACATGAACAACGAGAAATGAGGAAAAGCAAGAAACTTTGCTCATGTTAAGAGTCAAGCATACGTAGCCTCATTTAATTACATATTTTAAGTTGTAGTCCAAAGTCAAATTTCACAAAATTGTCACAAAGATGTGAATCTTATATGAAGCTGCATTCACAACCCATTTTGCCTCCATTATGTGACACGTCTGGGTGAAATAGAACATTCCAAACAGAAAATTTAAAGCGCACTCAAGATTTAATTGACTGAACGTCACAAAGTCAATGTGTTTTTTGATTAAATGCCGGAAATAAGGACTGTGGTTAGCTCAAGATATTTTCACATTCTGCAATAAAATACATCAGAAATATCCCACTTCACATCCCACTGTTTTTGCACTTGAGCTCTTGCAATCTATCTAACTCAAACTTTCCAAATTGCACATTTTAAATAAAGACTGAAATAGTAGAAGCTTAGTGGTGACCATGATGTAGATTGTTTAGCGTTTTACTTTTGCCTATTCTACTTTGAGATTCGTAAAAGTTGTGAAGATAAACAAAATGTGTAAGAATCAAAAACTTTTTCTGGTCCCAGAGCTTATTTTCTGCAATAATCTAAAAGCTAACTGAAAAATTGGTCTATTGGCTTTTTGTCAATGGAACCAGGGTGATGCTAACTTACAGGTTGGCCTACAAAATTACGTCATCCCTGCAGCACTCTATTGCAATACACTATAAGATTGTCTTCTCCACAAGGATACATGTGATGCCTGGGAATAAAACGAAAACGAGGCAGCATAATGTTTCCTCCTACCTTTGGGAGCAGCCTTCATTTCAGGAGCATGGTGGGCAGCTCACTAGGGTTTCATGTGCTGACAAACACTGATGCTGATCTAATACAATACACTTTTCACTGAGTGTATTTCTATAACTCTAAAGAGAGTCTCTAAAACCCCTGCGGACTTAGATTGAGGAATAATGTATTACATTTCTGCTGTCTGCTCCTATCAGACAAGACTGCTGACATCTCTTTATCTCCATCTCTGTTTTTCATGCATGGCTAGACTTGAGTCGTTGACAATTGCTGCCTCAGCACCACAATACAGTAGTGGATCTACACACACACACACACACACACATTATAATGAAGAAGACCAGTCAACAGTATCATAAGTAGCACTTTGTAAATGAATGTATGCTAATTAAATGAAATGGAATTCTCCTAAAGCCACACAGTTTGAAATGGTTTATATTAGAAAGTAGAACAAACATCCTGCTGTGCTGGCAATCTGTTGGCCTCATGTAAACACACACACACACACACACACACACACACACACAC
>NW_015554222.1:310415-343356 GCF_001515605.1 Sinocyclocheilus anshuiensis
CACACACACACATACACACCATGAGCTGATAGACTGAAACCAAAAACCAACAGTATCAGGAGAGACCAACTGCAGCCCACTTGTCCTGTATGATGAGTGGGAATAAGTTAATGCATTTCAATAAATTATGATTTTGTTGAGTATTTAGTATTTTATTGTATAAGTGTGAGTGTGACATCAGAAGAGTTCTGAAATAAATATTTAAGATTATGCACAATTTCTTGCAACATTTGTGACATTGAACAGATAAACTCTAGAAAGATCAAACTTACTTTCTTCCATTTTATCTCAATTCAGATCATGCTGGTGTCATTAAAGCGAAAACAGGACAAACCAAAAACAACAAATAGAATTCTGAAATGCATATTGCATATTATTTTTAACCAGTTCTACGCTGAATATATACACTACTAAGGCTGTGCAATATATCGAAATTATCGAAATATCGCAAATGTACATATCGCAATATGCATATCGCTACAGCTTGCAATATTTGGGGCCATGAAAATATCGCATTATTTAATGAGTTATGCATATCGCATTTTTCTTCAATATCAGCCCTATACACTACTGTTCAAAAGTTTGCGGTACGATTATTAATATTATTAAAAAAAAAAAATTTTTTTTTAAATTAACACATTTTTACAAAAAATCTATATCAAATAAATGCTGCTCTTTGGAACTTTGTATTCATCAAAGAATCCTGAAAAAAAAATTGTTTCACAGTTTCCACAAAAAAATGAAGGGGCACAACTGTTTTCAACATTTATAATGATAAAAAATTTTACTTAAGCAGCAAATCAGCATATTAGAATAATTTCTGAAGGATCATGTGACACTGAAGACTGGAGTAATGATGCTGAAAATTCAGCTAAAATAAATAAATAGCTAAATAAGTAGATAAATGCAAAATAGAAACTTTTTATTGATATCAGACTTCTTTGATCTCACTGTAAAAAATAAAATAAATATTTGATACTATTGTATTGCAGTATTTATAAGGCAAAAAATAATCTCTCATAACCTTCTTCAAATCTCATCACAACCAATTCTCTCTCACACACACACACACAAACACAAACACAAACACACACATACATATTTATTAAGGCATTAAAGTTTGAAGCGCCACACTGTTGCCATCTGGAAGGCTTGTGTGGATGCATCACCTCTATGATTATGATTTCTATAAACTCACTCCCACACACACCACTGCTGGATCCACCTGCCGCACCAGTATGTGCTCACACACTATTCTGAAACCACACATTTAGGGAACTAGATGGAGTACGCCTGAAAAAAAAGAGCGAGAGATGAGATCAAATGTCACAGTTTGACTTATAAACTCGGATCACTGGACTCAAATGAAAATCTTTATGAATTCAATATGACTGTTCATACTTCTGCATCTGCAGACAATGATCGACTGACATTGTGTTTCAACTCTATCTCTCTTTTCATTCTCTCTCAGCATTTGCATTCAGCATCAAGCGCTCAAATACACACACACGTTCAAGTCTGTCCTAGACTTCACCTCAACTTGCTGTTTGTGAATTATACCTCTAAATTTGGCATCCACCACCACACTAGCTCTCAATTTGACCAAAAACACTAGGATGAATGTGAGAAGCCACCCACACTTCACAAAAACAACTAAATAAACCCTCCAAAATCCTAAAATAAAGCCACCACATCCTTTTAATCTGGTCATCTCACACTCTCAGACCTTATATGCTGTCTCCAGGCAGAACGGGACATTATAAACCCACGTTTTTACCGGCACTCTCTCTCCCTCCTCTCATTCTATAGCATTTTTCCTGTATCCCCCGGCAACCAGAGCACTTACCCGTGTGCGCATGGGAGAAAGCAGCCCTTCCATGTCTTCTGCTCATTCCTCAGAATACCCACAATCCATTCACTTGGCCATCATCCGGTAATGTATCCAAACCAGTCCACGCTCACCGAGCAATGAGCGCAGCTCTGGGCGCACACCCGTGGATGCTCACACACACACACACACACACACACACACACACACACACACACACACACACACACACCGCACACACACACACACACACGCACACACGCACACACGCACGCACACACTCAACGTCAGAGCATCCCCCACCCCTGCAAGAAAGCCTCTGTGTGTGTGTGTTCATAGACCGTAGGAGTTTGTACTTGAGATAAGGTTGCTGCATTGTGTGTGCATGTGTGTATGATAAACAACCACTAGCATTATCAGCCTCTATAAAAAACACAGCAATTCTCTTTCCATTTGCCTTCAAAATCACTGCTGCTCAATTGAGGAAAGGACATTTGGACATTGGTGTGAAATGAGCACTTCTCTGTTCCAATGCCAAGTAAACTGCCTAACTAGGCAAATAATACAAAATAATGAACAAATGTAATAAAAAAATCTAATAAAAATATTTATATATAGCATTTATATGCATAGATGAATATTATTTTTTATATTATAAAAATACTAACATATAATAAATACAAAAAAATAAAACACACACACACACACACACACACACACAACATTTAAAATACTGTACATAATACAGTATAACAATTAGGGGTGTAACGATATACCAATGCCATGGTTCGGTTCATACCAAGGTTCGGTTCTGTCTTCTGTGGGGCACCAGCAATGCTAAAGAACACTAAATTTACTTTTAACTTAATAATAATAACAATAATTGCTCTCTGTTAGTTAATGTTAATAAATGCATTAAAAAATACGACTTTAAAAACTGTTGCTTTGTAAAGTGTTACCAAAAAATCTATTGCCTCAAAAAAAAAAAAAAAAATTCCCTAAAGTCATTGGACAACATTACTTAGGCTACATATAAAAATGCATGTGCCATGGATAAATAAAATGGAATAGCCGAACAATAAAAAGATTTTAATCAAATATGTAATAACTCAGAGGCGGCTGTGTGCGCTTTGGCTGAGAGAGCATTGAAGACCGTCTCTCAGAGAGTGCGCGAGTACTTTATAGGTTAAAATAGCTGGAATGTTTAAATTGGCATGATTTAAAATGACGTGCAAGTGACAATTCCGTCAACTGTCCGAAACGCGTGCTAGTCTTGCGTGCAGCTCGCTTGCAGAGCAAACTCAACGTGGATATTATGGATGTGAGGCCATTTGTGCATTTTGAGAGAGTGGGAGAAGACGCGGTCCCACTCAATCCCAATCACTCACACTGTTTGTGAAATTCCGTCTCACTGAATGTTTTAAAATGACTGATCTGCTCTGATAATCTGTTTGGATTCAACCTACATGCTATAGTGCATAAATGTTTGAGGGAATTTCCAGTTTTATAATCATGAAACCTGTGGGAATGTGTAGAATTACGCACAATGCCCACAATCCAGCAATGAAACACGGCAACTAAACTCTAAAAATCACAGCGTTTATTATAATAGTGTTCTCATTATAATGTTATGTATATGACAGTCCCAGTCATAGTTATTAATATTCTGCATTGTTGTTTGTGCTGCATGCTGAAAAGATAATCACCGTAGTAGGCCTACAATGAAGTGCTTTACTGCAACTCAACCAAATGCATCTTATATGAGATAAATAACATATACATGAAATACATACTGTATAAACAGAATATTGAAACTTACAGTTCCACAAAAGGCTGTGAGGGGCTGCACAAGCAAACTCGACTGTGCTAGTCATGAAGATATAACTCTGTGGATGCATTCTTTCCATAACAACGTGCTGAAACATGGCATATTTTTTACAGTCGTGTTCTCGTTATAATTTTATGTAGCCTATATGACAGATTTGTTCTGCACATGTTGCCCTTAATGGTACCTTCCTTTTCAGAGTGATTCAAACAATTCAAAACCATCATGGCCGTACATGTTTGAAGTGTCTCAGCAGGTAGGCCAAGAGAGTATCGCGGTATGCCATAAGAGTACCGCGGTACGTGCCGGTGGTGGTGTACCGTGGTTTTTCGGTTCGGTTTGAATATCATCTTTACTATCACTTTTTATCAATTTAACATATCCTTGCTGAATAAAAGTATTAATTTCTTCAAAAAATTAATTAAATAAATAAATAAAAATAAAACATACTGACCCCAAACTTTTCAACGGTAGGTTATATTTTTTACAAAATATTTCTATTTTGAATAAATGCTGTTCTTTTGAACTTTTTATTCATCGAAGAATCCTGAAAAAAGTATCACAGGTTCCAAAAAATATTAAGCAGCACAACTGTTTCCAAAATTGATAATAAACCAGCATATTAAACGATTTCTGAAGGATCATGTGACACTGAAGACTGGATTAATGGCTGATGAAAATTCAGCATGGCATCACAGGAATAAATAAAAAACAGTTATTTTAAATTGTAATAGTATTTCACAATAGTACAGTTTTTACTGTATTTGTAATCAAATAAATTTAGCCTGGATGAGTATAAGACACTTCTTTCAAAAACATAAAAAATCTTACTTATCCCAAACTTTTTAATGGCATATTATTTATGTAATACATTTATATACATTTGTGCTACGCATTGTTTGCAAAAAAAAAAAAAAAGACTTGTAAGTCTTATGGGTTTCATATGTGGAACATTATTTGCTATTTACAGAGACAGCTTCAAATCAGACACAAGGTTCCATTTAACTTAGTATGCTCACAATATAGGGCAATAAGTCAACTCACTAGGTTTTCAGCACAGAGCTTCTGTCTCTCATTAATGCAATCATTCTAACATCCTAACACACACACACACACACACACACACACACACAGGGGCGGATTTAGTGAATTGGGGGCCCCAGGCAAAATATAGGAATGGGGCCCTATACATTTGCACACATTTTCCTAGATCAACCTTGAGGTTCCATTTTGTTGTTTTTCAGTGTAAGCCTGTGTGCTATCTAATTCTAAACTTTAAAATACATATTTAAAAAAATAATGAAAAGGCAATTATACATTTACACACCTAAAATACATACAGTGGGTACGGAAAGTATTCAGACCCCCTTCAATTTTTCACTCTAATTAACGGCATGGGTTCAGTCGAAATGTTTGTGGGGCAAATCTCAGATCAGTGTGAGCGCTTATGGTACTCGCAGTGCGTACAGCCGTACACCTGCAGGCGCCACAGACTCGGACGGTTGTCGTGGTAATAAACACCGTAAACAGCAAACGTTCGCGTGTCCGCGCTTAATGCGCATATCCTATATGAAAAGCATTTTAGGGGGCCCTTGGCTTTTGGGGGCCCAAGGCGGTCGCCTACCTTTGCCTAATGGGTAAGTCCGCCCCTGCACACACACACACACACACGCTCACTCGATTCCTCTCATCTCCTGTCCCTTGAGCCTCAGCCCCGATTTCAGATCTGAGAGATTTCCTTGCTGTCACAAGTCTGATCTCTCAGAATCAATTAAAATATGAACAAACGTTTGTAGCTTTACTGATAAATACATCTCTCTCTGCTACACATTTGGGACTTTTACTGTATCACTTCACTTCATTCAAAAGTCACAGGCACGTTAATGCGTTTCAACAGCAATTTCTTTATTCCTTTGCAGTTTTCTCTCATGCATACACACACATGACTTAATAGCGTTTTAAGATTCATGCATCACAGTCACCATAGCAACTGTCTCCACCTTGCATATACACTTCCAAATTCCACTTCCTCTCTAGGTTCAGTAAAACAGCTCACAACATGCAATGATTTCCACTCTACAATGAAACAATAAAAAGACACTTGTTTTCTATCTGATGGTTCTGGAACTGGAGTTTAATCTGTCATGTGTCGTTTTCTGTCAATTAAGAGGCTTTTCTCCACCATGACCTTTCAAAAGCCAATGTGGAAATCAATGAACTCTCCAGAGATCAAACTAATCGCTGTTCTTCACCAGTCAAAGCACCTGTCATCACTCTTTTTACATGACATATGACCTCTGGACCAACCAGTGCAGCGTTTATATATCTGTGACTATACGCTGTGCATTTACAGTTTATAAAACAGTTAAACAAGCCTTATTGCTTAACATATTGCCAACAAAACTCCAATTACGCAATTCCACCATGTGTATTCCTTTTCTAAAGTTCTGTATATGAGATTTGAAATTGATTTGACATAGCAACATACAGACACTCATTTTTTCAAGGCAAGTGGTTGCACAAAATTAAAGGGATAGTTCATCCAAAAATGTCAATTCTGTCATCATTTGCTCACCCTCAAGTTGTTCCAAACCTGTATGAGTTTCTTTCTTCTGCTGAACACAAAATAAAAATTATATTTAGAAGAATGCTGGTAGACAAAAAGTTGAGGGTAGCCATTGACTTCCATTGTATGGAAAAAATAAGTCAATGGCTACTGTCATCTTTTGGTTACCAGCCATCTTCAAAATATATTCTGTTTGGTTTCTGTTTTTAAATGGACTGAACAAAATCAAATTAAGCTAGGACAAAAGGTATAGCAATTAGATTGCTTTGCTTACTAAGTAAATCGAACAAGCAGCAAAAATCTCTTTTACAGTGTATCTGTAACATCTTATGGACTTTTGTATTTGTTTTCATTTAATCCCTCGTGTTCTTTGACCTAGTTTCTGCCTCTCCTTGATTGTGTCATTATGTTCAGGTGTTTCGTGTCAGTTATTCTCATTTACGTTCCCCATACAGGTGCATCTCAATAAATTAGAATGTCGTGGAAAAGTTCATTTATTTCAGTAATTCAACTCAAATTGTGAAATTCGTGTATGAAATAAATTCAATGCACACAGACTGAAGTAGTTTAAGTCTTTGGTTCTTTTAATTGTGATGATTTTGGCTCACATTTAACAAAAACCCACCAATTCACTATCTCAACAAATTAGAATACTTCATAAGACCAATAAAAAAAACATTTTTAGTGAATTGTTGGCCTTCTTCAGTGTTTGGTTGTCCGGTCTCGTCTATGGAAACGTCTGTATTACCCTGGTGTGTGTGTGTATGCTGTTACCCTGCTGTGGATTACCATTCTGTGGAGTATTAAAGACTGTTTATTGTATCTTCTTCGTTTACGTGCTTCTCTCCCGCACCATACCGTGACAGAATCTAGCAAATGCAATATGCATACTCGTGTACAATTCATGCATCCTTCATACATTTTCTCACATGCATAATGTACATGATAACAATCTAGATTATTTACATATACAGTACATGATGTAAATACAAGGTAACATGAATTACTTAAGTTTTCTGTCAGGAAAAGGTCCTTAAGCTATGAGTTCTTTAAACTACTTACAGTATAAAGAAATCATGAGTACACAGTAAAGGCGAAATTGAGTTTCTTTCATTCGCCAGAACCAGCCACGGCATATCCATATAACAAACTCAATAAACAAGGAAATCTGATTCCTATTTACTGAGCCAAATTACTGAGCCAAATAATTTGAACACAAATTCACTACAGCAAATTCCATTTTGACCTCTAAGTTTTCTTGCGGTGTCAACATTGAGTGGCAAACTCATCGATCCTCATGCTGACAGGAAGTGTTAAACTGCTTAAGGTACATCCCAACGGCAGCAAAACACACACACACACACACACACACACACACACACACACACACACGAACATTAGAAAATTAATCAAATAAGCATATAAAAATAAGAAAAATATATGTTTCAAGAAACAGTGACAAAAAAAAAATATTTTAAAATAAATATTTTCCCCTTTTTTCTTTTATTTTTACATACTTTTTTCTTTACTTTCTTTACGCATATAGAAATAAATGGCCTGTGTGTGTGTGTGTGTGTACGCATGTTCCAAATAAAGTTACATGGCCACTGTAAATAAGTTTGATTCACTTGCCAAAGCCAATTTTTACTTGTGTTTGGCAAGTGTTCATTTTGGACCCTGCATAGAGGCGAAGCAGTTCACGCAGCCCCTCAGTGTTGAGATGGATGGCATATGTTTGATTAAAACACACAGAGCACCATAGGAAAGACACAAAAGATGAAGCATTACATCATCAGTGGTTGACATGGCAATAGAGGGTTGAACATTGTGTCTCTGGGTAAATATTGACTCTGATATCCAGACAGATCCAGGCTGAAGAACAAAGAGGAGTATAATTTTCTCTAAGTAAAGATTATTATCTGCTGAAGGCTTTCATTAGGATCTACAGTGGTTATAGAAAAGAATCACCCCCTTTAAAATACACTGAACAAAATTATAAACGCAACACTTTTGTTTTTGCCCCCATTTTTCATGAGCTGAACTCAAAGATCTAAGACTTTTTCTATGTACACAAAAGGCCTATTTCTCTCAAATATTGTTCACAAATCTGTCTAAATCTGTGTTAGTGAGCACTTCTCCTTTGCCGAGACAATCCATCCACCTCACAGGTATGGCATATCAAGATGCTGATTAGACAGCATGATTATTGCACAGGTGTGCCTTAGGCTGGCCACAATAAAAGGCCACTGTAAAAATTTTTTTTGCAGTTTTACTGTATTGGGGGGTCCGGGGGGGTCCGAAAACCAGTCAGTATCTGGTGTGACCACCATTTGCCTCACGCAGTGCAACACATCTCCTTCGCATAGAGTTGATCAGATTGTTGATTGTGGCCTGTGGAATGTTGCTGGATATTGGCAGGAACTGGAACACGCTGTCAAACCCTGATCCATTGTTCATGATTCAGTCCACTGCCCTCTAGTCGTCATACTGTGCAACTGCTTCAGAGTTGCTGTAGGTCTCTTGGTCGCCTCTCTGAGCAGTTTCCTCCTTGCTCTTTCATCCAGTTTGAAGCGACGTCCTGATCCAGGGAGGGTCTGTGTTGTACCAAATACCTTCCACCTCTTAATAATAGACTTCACTGTGCTTCTAGGCATTGATAAAGCCTTTGAAATTTCTTTGTATCCATCTCCACAACTTTATCCCGGAGATCTTTTAACAGTGCCTTGCCACCCATAGTAGATTGTTTGCTTCAGTTGCACTACCAAGGACTGAAATGCTCCAGGAAAGCTCTTTTCATGCTGAGCTAATCAAATTGAGCACGGCTGATCACAGTTGAAAGTCAAATGGTTTATTGTACCATTGAGAAGGTGATTAGCTACACCTGCTTGAGTTTACAAGTCATTTTTAGGAGGGGGGTGATCCTTTTTCCAACTCAGTGATTTAGGTTTTTTATTTATTTATTTTTTTTCTGACATGTTGGTGTTGTATCTTTCACTTGGATGTTATAAGTTGCACTGAGTAAATACAGCTGGATAAAACAAAAGCTGTGTCTGTCTTCATTTCAGGCTGCAAAGCAACAAAATGTGATTATTTTAAAGGGGGTGATTCTTTTCTATACCCACTGTATAAAGCGTTAGGATCCTGCTAAAGGTTCTTCGCCCCTGGAAACAACAGAGAAACATGCTTCACAGTGGGACAGCTCTGGACTAATGGCTGTAATCATCAATTAGTCGCCATTAACATAACAAGCTAAAATTAACCAATTAAGAATCCATCAGGCCAATCGCTTTAAAGAGCGTTTCCATCAAGGCTGAAGGTCTCAATAGGAATTAGACTTCTTTATTAATTCATTGTGGATGCCAGTTTAGGTAAGTTTGTTGGATTGGAGAAAGCTTAATTAATTTGCTCCCGCTGAGAGTGTATACAAATAAATCAGGAGATTTTTATTAAGAACATTTTGAAAAGGAGAAAACAAATTACAAAATGATGTTTTCATACCAGTGGTAGTTCATTTTAATTATATGTGACCCTGGACCACAAAACCAGTTTGAAGTCGCTGGGGTATATTTGTAGCAATAGCCAAAAATACATTGTATGGGTCAAAATTATCGATTTTTTTTTTATGCCAAAAATCGTTAGATATTAAGTAAAGATTATGTTCCATGAAGATATTTTGTAAATTTCCTACTGTAAATATATAAAAACTTAATTTTTGATTAGTAATATGCATGGCTAAGAACTTCATCTGGACAACTTTAAAGGTGATTTTCTCAATATTTAGATTTTTTTGCACCCTCAGATTCCAGATTGTCAAATAGTTGTATATCGGCCAAATATTGTCCTATCCTAACAAACCATACATCAATGGAAAGCTTATTTATTCAGCTTTCAGATGATGTATAAATATAAATTTAAAATTGACCCTCATGACTGGTTTTGTGGTCCAGGGCCACATATACCATTATAGTTTTAATATTTTGTGTTAGATTTTATTTTTATATTTTCAGTTTATTTTAGTAATTTTATGTGCTTTTGTCATTTTATTGCTTTTTTATATATTACTAGGTTTAATTTATTATTATTTCAGTTCAGTTCATTCTTTTTCTAATTAGCAATTTTTGTGTTTCAACTTATTTCAGTTCATTGCCAAGGCAATATTTTGAATTTTCATTTCAAGTTTTTTTTATCTACAATTAATTCACTTTTATTTTAGATTTATTTCAATTAACAAAGTAATTGAATAAGTAATTGAGTAATAAGTAATTGAGCTAATTTTGGTGAACAAAAACAAATGCTATTAAAAACATTTAAGTCCCATAGTATTAATATTCTATTTTATTTCAGATTTATTTCAATGAACAAAAATGCTTTTAATAGTTTTAGTTGTAATGGTTTAGTTTTAGCTCATTTACTTTAAAGGGGTCATATGATGCTTTTTTAAAGATCATTATTTTGTGTATTTGGTGTAACAGAATATGTTGAGTACCATAGTATTACTTTTGAAACAAAGTGTCAGCTTTCAATTTTTGTCATTTTTAAATACCATTTATGCCAATAAATACCATTTTTTGGCTCTTTAATTTGTCATGACGGATCGCTGTAGCGCCTCAGTTCAAGCGGCACGTGAACTGATTATCTCTTCCTCTTTACTAGTTATAACACAAAATAAACATGAAAGAACACCAGAAGGTATCTTGTTTCAACCGTGGAAAGACGTCAATACACAACATTTTTCAAGTCCACCGACGTTAATCTACTCTCCTGTCTGGTTTGTTTGTCGGACAAAATGGCACATTCGGCGTTATGATTGGTCAGATTCACCTGTCAATCATGCTCCTGGCGAAGGGTCAATTCAATGCTAATACCATGATTTTTTGTAAATGGTACCTTGGAAAACCATATAAATACCATGATATATAAAAATGGTAATCATTCGTTACCATAGTATTGTCATCATACCATGGTGCTAACACAAGGACACACTTCCAGAGACACAAGCAGCAGAAGCTACATGAGCAGCTCAGTCGCCATGGCAACTGGAGACAACAATGAGCTGTGGCAGAATCGATGTGTTAAAGTGATGATCAATGACGAGCACACATCCCCATGCATCCAACAACAGAGCTCTCATATTATCTGTCAGCAGTTACCCACCTTCAGGGCGCGCGTGTGTGTGTTATTTATAACTGCACTGCTGCTGGATTTATTGGATGCTGATGCTGATATCTGGGCTTCAGGCTTGTTTGAAGAGCATTGACATGTCTGTTCCTGTTCCAACACACGTGTGGACCGTGTGGAGCACACATGTATGAACTAACAAATCGATCATCATGAAGTTCACGATGAAATCCCTGCACAACTTTGGTCGTTCACGCATATCCCTAATGGCTGTGAGTAAATACACTATAGAGATACAGTTTACTCTCTCGCTCTCTCATCATTTTAATTTGAGCACAGTGGCAACTCTAGCATTTCAGCATGAGGAGGGCTGAGCCCAGTGTGAATCACAGGCTGATTTTCAGGTGGATTGACTGTGACTAAGGTGTCTGTTTGACAACAGGTGAACATATGTACTCCAATTAATTGGGAGGGATTTCATAAAATTTTGATTATTGCCGAAACATTTATATGCAACTATATGTATACAAAAATGTAAAAGCAAGGATGCAGAGATATTAAAATTCTGGCTGCCAAAGAAATTTTTTTTTTTTTTGTTATGCTGGACAACTAATAAGTGCCAATATTAAAATTCTATACAATTTTGCAAGTATAAATAAAGACAACCAAACAAAAAAATAAAACGCAATAAATAATTAAAAATAATATAAATAAATAAATTAAAAACATACATACATAGTTTTAAATGCGTGTTAAAAAGTGAATTTTGCCATTAAAACATTATAATATACATTAAGAAAATAATTTTGAGATCTGCTAAAAACAAAACATTTAGCAATATTATTCATGTTTTGTAAAGATTAATTTTAAGTGAGTGCTAGATGACTGCAAAGGTAATCTAAATGTAAAAGTAGGGGAAATGAGCACAATTTAATTCTAATACAAATTATTTTATAAAAAATAATTAAATAAATATTAAATATACACACACACATTCATTTTCACATTTAGTAAAACAATATATGTGAAATAAAAAATAATAATAAATATATTACAATTATAAATAATATTAGTAACAAAAAACTAATATCAATATGATATCAATATATATATATATATATATATTAAAAAAAGTAAAATTAAATATATTCCTTTAAAGTGGTTCAAGTATTTGTGGGGTCACAACAGTTGTAGCTCAGAGGAATAATTTGTGTCTTAAGCCCAAGCCCAATTGTGAGTTCTTAATGAACCAATTAAAACAGCATTTTTAATCAGCCATTAGCAATGTCATATTTGATTGCATTCAATTTTGTATTTTCACTGAAATGGACGGAATTCAAATGTAAGATAGGGATGGAGCCATCTGAATGTGCAAAGCAACATTGCAGCTCTATGTCCGGGTCTGCCACTCACTATATTGAAGAAAAATACTTTAAAGTTTTTAACAACTAGTAAGAGGAGGATTCATTGCATGGCTCTGGATTGTGAATGCCATGTCAATAACAATCGTTTTTGTTGCATTTTTACAAATTTATGCTACTGAATTACCCACTCAAGCAATATCACAGCATGTTACTGCAGGCCATGCTTTCATATATCATTAAAGGTGACGAAAATACCCAGTAAAGCAGGTCCTGCATGCTGTGCTCTCTCTTTCTCTCCTTGTGTGTGTGGAGACCCTGCAAACACTGGAGTATGAAGTCACTCGCTCAGCAGTCGCCTAGCAACTGTCGTCAGGGGCAACCCCTGCCTGGCTTTCCAGACAGCAAGCAGTGATGACTGCATCTGCGTTTCTTCTTCTTCACTTCTCTCTCTGATTTTATTTATTTTTTGTTAATGGGGGTGGGAGACAGCAGGAAACAAGCGGGACAGCAAGGTCTGTCCATCATCTCTGATCTCCGTCTCTCTCTCCTGCCTCCAGTGCCAGGGCAAACACACACACACACACACATACAAAAATACACACACGCACAAACAAAAGAAGGACATCCAGCCAGTGTCTGCTCTATGTGACGTCCATTCATTCGGCTAATGGCTAAACATTCTTTTTCAGGCTTTTATTCCCCTTTCAAAGGCTTCTTTGCTGCATCCGCGGTTAACGTCATCACTACATTCACAACATTCACAACATTATTAGATGCAGTCTGATTTTTAACGCACATTGTACATGAAAGATGTGGTTCTTAACTTGTGGGTCATGACACAGAAAAGGAATTGGTTGGGAAAAAACAGCTGAATGCAAATAATTCAATTCAAACATATAATCGTGCACAGTTAGGATGATCAACTTTTTAAGGCTGTGCGTCCAATCAAACTTTCATATTTTTGCACAAATTACTCTACATGAATGTTTGATGGATTATGCATTTGCAAAAGTGTCAATAATGCAGCACAGGATTTAGGCTTTTTGCACCTTAAGATCATATTAATACATTTTAATGTCTCATTTTTAGTATTTGATCATTTGATAACCTCCATATTTTTGCCCAAATTAATCCAGATGTATGTTTGATGGATTATGCATTTGCAAAAGTGTCAATTTTCCTAGTCACTCTTTTTGTCATGTCAATAATGTAGCATATAATTTGGGCTTTTTGCACCTTATAATCATATTAATTAATTTTAATCTGTTGACTTTTGTACTACATAGTACAATTTAATGACTCATGAGGGAAACACAGAGAGACTTTGCATGGATGTACAATTGAGAAGACAGAGATTCCACATGTCATGTTGTGTCGTTAGGTACCAGAGGATTCAATTAACAGAAATCATTCCCTCCCATAGCGGAGAGATTACTGTTATCCCCACAGAGTGAATATTGCAATACATTTAAGGGGATGAAAGAGGACATACAGTAATGAAATATCACTCCCTTGATAGTCTCGCATTACTTTCTATATTAGCAGAGGATTTTTATCCCTGGTCATCTGCAGTTCAGTACAAGTTAATCTCTAAGCTAGAGATGCTGCTGATTAGCACAGACAATCACCGAAAGAACGATAGATAGATGAACGATATAGAACGGCAGACAGACCGAACGAACGATAGGTAGATAGACAGACAGACAAATGGACAGATGGATCCATGGATAGAATGATGCAACAAACTATATATAGAATGAACAAACAAACAAACGAATGATAGAATGATAGAATGGTGGAACGATAGATAGATAGATAGATAGATAGATAGATAGATAGATAGATAGATAGATAGACAGATAGATACATAGATGATAGATAGATAGGCAGCAGTAGTAGTAATTGGCCTGTGCTGTGAATGAAAGACTCACATACAGCATCTCTGCTATGAAATATGTGTCTGGGCCTGAGCTCAAAAGCCAGACCAAACTAATTATTTTTATGGAGCCATTTCTTGTCATTTGGAAAAGAGATCTGTTGCCATAATTTGAAGCAGTAACACTTTCCTTCACATCTGCACTGCCATCGTAAGTCAGTCCAGCATTACGAGGTCATTTAGCACTGCACAGGCCACAAGCATCTCAGGGCAGGAGATGGCATTACACACGCACCTTACACACCATTGACATGTCATTTATACACACACAGGCTCTTAGACAACTCCCTAGAGACTGTACACGTGTGTGTGTGTGTGTGTGTGTGTGTGTGTGTATGTGTGTGTGTGTGTGTGTGTGTGTGTGTGTGGAGATGTATTGTTTCTGACAGAGGGAGATTTCTCTAGAGAAATGCAGCAGTCAGTGTCACACACACTAAACACTGAGAATAAGACAGCAGAATACAGATGCTGAATTCAGATGTCTGTGAATAGATATAAATGTTGAAAAAAAGTGACTAAATCTCCATAACTACAATATATATGCAAATAAATAGAAAACTTGGCACATAGGTCTAAAGTATCCGAACTTCTTGGAAACAACCACAGATAAAATATCTATCATATCTCAATTGTTTCTACTAAATTGCAACAAAATTAAGGGGAAGTCGTGGCCTAATGGTTAGAGAGTCGGACTCATAACCCAAAGGTTGTGGGTTCGAGTCTCGTACCGGCAGGGATTGTAGGTGGGGGGAGTGAATGTACAGCGCTCTCTCCCACCTTCAATACCACGACTTAGGTGCCCTTGAGCAAGGCACCGAACCCCCAACTGCTCCCCGGGCGCCGCAGCATAAATGGCTGCCCACTGCTCCGGGTGTGTGTTCACGGTTTGTGTGTGTTCACTGCTGTGTGTGTGCACTTTGGATGGGTAAATGCAGAGCACTAATTCCGAGTATGGGTCACCATACTTCGCCACATGTCACGTCACTTTCACTTAAATAGAAATCAAGTGAATACTTATGCAAAGTTTCCTGCTGCTCAGACTATTGTCCTAAAATATCCTAATAATCTCTCATGTGTCTCAAATGAAATCTTAAAAAGCTATCAAAAGTCAGTTATTCTAAATGTGATCTTAAAATAAAATAAATAAATGCTACCTGAAATATTACTAAGTATAATACATATTAATAAATAATACTAAAATAATACTGTTTATAGTTCAATTCTCTTACTCTGTCTCAGAGACGAAGTTGATGCCTAACAGAAACTCAACTGCATTTGGCCTCCTGAGAAATAAAAAGGCAACCACTGAGCATTAAACATTCCTCTAAGCAGGTATGCAAATTAATTATTCATCATTTTAGTATGTTTTAAATACATTATCCAGCTCTGTATCATTTCACATTGCATAGTGCATGGTGAATAACATTGCCAAAATAATCGTTTTTAGGACTGTCTTAAAGGGGTCATATGATGCGATTTCAAGTTTTCCTTTCTCTTTGGAGTGTTACAAGCTCTTGGTGCATAAAGAAGATCTGTAAAGTAAAAATCAACGCATTTCAAAAAGGCGGGGCATAGAGGAGAAATAATAACGTACACTATGTGGAAAATAATGTGTTTTTTTAACTTTAAACCGCATAAACACATTTCATTACACCAAATACTGTTCTTTTTAGCAACATCATATGACCCCTTTAAGATGGTTGCATGCTGTAAAAATAAACCCTGTTGAATGAAAAATGGGTTTTGTTCATGTGTTTTTTTGCACCTCTCCCCCAGGGTACGTTTAGAGATGAAGTGACCTTAAAACACGAGCAGAAAAACAATTCGTTTGGCCCTTTTGACCTTTCACCTTTGAGCTTGGGCAGAGGGATTTGGAATGATTTAAATCAAGCAGACAGATGGAAACACACACTCCCAAAACAAAACCATACACAAACGGGAACTTGAACATTTTAAGTGCTACAAGCTGCAGCTTAATGATCTGCGATGGCCACATATCTTCATTTTAGTGTTTGCACAATGTAGCGTGTTAAAACAACACACACTTACACGCTAAAGTCACAACGTTACAAGAATGCATCATTAAGGAAAATGAGAAAGGCTGCTAATGAAGGCAGTTGGAAATGTGACATGGCACAAAAACAGATGTAATTAGCGT
Organism: Sinocyclocheilus anshuiensis; assembly: GCF_001515605.1. NCBI lineage: Eukaryota > Metazoa > Chordata > Actinopteri > Cypriniformes > Cyprinidae > Sinocyclocheilus > Sinocyclocheilus anshuiensis. The sequence goes on from NW_015554222.1 coordinate 327,211, forward strand.
CACTACTCCATTTATCATAAGCATATCTCATCCAACACTCACATGTGCAGAGGTTTACACACAAACTCCCACAGATAACCGAAAATAAGTTGTCAAACAAGCATCTGATCGCACAATCAGTACAATCGTCAAGGGACACACACTCACACACACACGCACACACGCACGCACACACACACACACGTTGTGTTTCCATGTTTTATGGGGACATTCCATAGGCGTGATGGTTTTTATACTGTACAAACTGTATGTGCTATTGCCCTACACCAACCCTACCCCTAAACCTACCCCTTACAGGAAACTTTGTGCATTTTTACTTTCTCAAAAAAACTCATTCTGTATGATTTATAAGCTTGTTTCCTCATGGGGACCTCAAAAATGTCCCCACAAGGTCAAAATTTACTAGTATTACTATCCTTGTGGGGACATTTGGTCCCCATAACGTGATAAATACCAGGTACACACACACACACACACACACACACCTCACACTCTTGGGGTCGATTTCTCATTTTAGCTGAGCAGGAAAAGACATGCTGCAGAGGGAATGGAAGGCAACAGAGATGGTAACATCTGTCAGGGTCGGGGAGCCATCTAGTGGGACTTGGTTAATTAATTTGGCTCATTCTGATGGTTATTCTGGGCTCAGTTTATTTGCATCAGAAATTGGTTCTCCCCTACTGTTTTTCCTAATTGTCCGAATTTTGGATCGAAAATTCAATAGCTCATAGCCACTAACCATAAACAAATTCAGCTGTATTTCAATTTGCAAACACCTATTGCACAATAGAAGTACTACAAGCAAGGTTCAATTTCATCAGCAATGAGAATTATTACTGAATCAAAACTGCATTGAAAATAATTATTTACATATTCCTTGATATTTATTTATTATAAAATATATTTTAAAATGTATATAATTTAAACATTATACTTCTTATATAAATAATAATAAATAAATAAATAAATGATTATAGTATATTCAAATTGAATGTATATAGATTCAAATATATATTTTATTTATAAAGCGATAGAGTTCTCATATTCAGATATTTCTCATAACTCATATTTTCATGTTAGATTTTCTCATATAACACCAGACTTAGTACAGCAACCAAGTACCTTTTGCTCACCATTTTTAACATACTATGATTTCAGATGCATCCTAATAATCCGAATACTTTATATTCATTCTATACACAGGTATTATGAATAGCATCGCAATATGAGTCCAGCATCTCATCATCTTTCTCAAACTCAAAGGATGCATGTCTTATCCTTTAGCTCCCTCTAGTGGAGAAACACATTCCATGGACCATATGCATCATGCAAAGCATGACAAAATGTGACCCTGGAGCACAAAACCAGTCTTAAGTCGCTGGGGTATATTTGTAGCAACAGCCAAAAATACATTGTATGGGTCAAAATTATTGATTTTTCTTTTATGCTAAAAATCACTAGAACATTAAGTAAAGATCATGTTCCATAAAGATATTTTGTATATTTCCTACTGTAAATATATCAAAACTTTTGATTAGTAATATGCATTGCTAAGAACTTCATTTGGACAACTTTAAAGGCGATTTTCTCAATATTTCGATTTTTTTTGCAGCCTCAGATTGCAGATATTCAAATAGTTGTATCTCAGCCAAATATTGTCCTATCCTAACAAACCATATATCAATGGAAAGCTTATTTATTTGGCTTAGAGATGGTGTATAAATCTCAATTTCAAAAAATAGACCCTTATGACTGGTTTTGTGGTCCAGGGTCACAAATGACAGCTCAGTCTACAGGCAATCTTGTTGAACTTTAAGACTGTCTCTAAGGACATTAAAATGATATTTTCAGTGTTGAGGAGAATTATTTGCCATATTGTCTTGTTTAAATATCAGCTAAGATCCCCCCATTGAGATTATGGGACCACAAGATGCCAAGTAAATCTGTTGCTATGGAGACAAAGGTGAAGCCCTCTCATCACTTCTACAATTCTACAGAAGAAAAGGGTCATATATTTTTGGGTGGATCATTCTCACATCTGGCTGGATAATATGGATCATCAGGTTTTACACAAACTTGTGGAGTTTAGCTCACGCCAGCCCTCACTTCAAAAAGGGACATATTAAATATTTACATTCTGAAATTCATATTCATTTTTCAGGTCAACTCTTTACTCAAACTGTTAACACAATCCATCAGAACAACATCTGACAACATAAGCCATGGTACTGCCTTCACATTTTATATTCCGTAAACGACACTTCAGTCTGTCAGAAAATCTGTATTCTTTCCAATGTTCTGACTGTCAGAAACGGGACTGTCAATCAGATGTTCAGAGTGAATCATAGACGGACCTGCTGCTGAAGCTATGTGTGTGTATGTTTTGACATTCACTTGCAGTGCTGCTTCATTAGGATGATGTCAGATTCAGCTCAGTTTGACTGACATGAAAGCCCCAGCAATAAATGAGCATCCCTAAATACCTCCCACTCCATGCAAACTCTCCTGAGTGACATGACAATTCATCCTACCCATATCCCAACATTTCAAATTCCATCAGATTATACCAAACAAAATATTTACACACCGAGACATAAACAAGTGGAAATGTTAGGCATTAAAATTCATCGTGCGTAACAAATTTTTTCTTTGTAATCTTCTCTTCTGGACTGTACACAGGGAAAGCAGATAAAGAATGAACCATCTAATCTGGAATATGACATGCAGGTGGATAATTCAATTTGTAGCATTTAATTTGAGGTATTAGGATGTGTTCTTCTCAGTATAGATACCCAATTTAAACATAACATGATTTGGTCGGCTTTCCCTTGGTACCGCAGCGTGGGTTTCAGTCAATGACATCTGTTGGGTCTGTGAGGCAGATGGTTTCATGCTCACACACACAGTAGCATGGCACTCTCTCCACCAATGTAACTCCCCTGCTGCTGTAGCAGAACCCACCAAAACGACCCTCCGCACCCACACGCTCCGGACAACGTCATAGCTATACTGTAAGAGCGCATACTTCAACAAAATGTAACAAAACAAACGGCAAATGGTTGTATTCAGACACTGTTTACCTGTCTAAGTGGGTGGTTCGTGACCAGAATAAGCTGCAATGTGATCAAGAGGGCTATAATAATAATAATAATTTATATAATTATAAATTAATATTTTAGGATTAGAATTTAGGAAAAGTGGGCATTTACACTGCTAAAATGTAGCATCTTTTTTTTTACTGAAGGGATGTCAAATCCAATTGGTTTTAATAATAATGCAGATGTTTGAAATTAATCAAATTAATTGAATTATCAAATAACAGCTGCATGGATTATAATAATTTAAAATTAAATAATAAAAAGACCAGCAACAACATGCCACGTCACTGGGGGTCTTCTGTCCTTTGAGGTGCATCTTACCTTCAAGGGTATAACTTGAACTTTTCAATGCAAAATTAGCACAATTTTTGTTACTGTACAAATCTAACACTTCGTTAACTAACAGACATAAAAACATCAATAAAATAAAAATAAAAACTTCTATATACTATTCTATATACCCAACACAAAATTCACAGATCACCATTATTCAATAAGTATAAATAATCAATAATTGTGTTGATCTATAATCAAGAGGAAAATAGCCAAATATTACCTTTGCAGCAATAGACTAAACAACACCAGCATACAATTAGACAATCTTTTTGTGAATCGTATACATTATGACATGGCCAATCAGGTTCTTTTGGATCTTATTTTAGTCATTTTAAACTGAGGAACTGTTTAACTTGTTTACAGTATTTTCTTCTTATAGATTTTTCTCTGCTCATAAAAAACAAACAAACAAACAAACAAAAAAACAACAATTATGACTACATGCAACATATGTTAGATTGCTATGTGAACGTTTGTGGTCCGAATTGATTGCTCTTCATGTCAGAGGGCTCAGGCAAAACATGTTGGATATATTTTATATATAGAGTGTGGGAGTTTCAAAAGTCTGTCTCTGAAAATATCCAACTCACTCGCCCACCTTGAATCCCCTTGGGTTTGTCTCTGTGTGTGTTTTCATCTGTAGGCAGCCTAGTGGGCGTCTGAAATAGATTGAGGCTGTTTACTGATTAAAATGAATTTTCCTTTCTGTTGCTTTCTTTTCACATTCACACACACTTACCATTTGCATTTTATAGAGCCCACTTTACTATCACGCACAGTCGCGCACATACACATTGCATTTTCTCTCCATTGTCTGTGCATCTTTCTGTCAGGGTTGATTATGGGTTGTCAGAGTGAAAGGAGACCAGACGAACATGGAAAAAAATCCCAAAAGACCTTCAGTGCCACATTGTATCTGTGCATCTGCGTGTGTGTATCGCATGTCTTTGTGAAGATCATATCTCATTATACAGGTTTTAATTGATCAGACCATCTCTGTGTGGTTAAAGTGATAACCTTGAGGCCCGCCATTAGTCAAGCATGAAACGAAAGAAATGACACACTCTCACAAATACACAACGAGACACAGAAATACCGTGACGATATAAATATGTATAGGATTAGCCATTGAAAAGCACGCACAAACACCAGAAGTGCTCCATTAATTCATGAGGCTCGAGTCATTCAATGTACGTCAAAGATACTCCCACGGGATTTAACTAACCGGCTACAGTCAGACTGTTTCCTTTCCACATGTCATCTATAGGGAGCCCTCACTGCAGACCTCTAATACTGGCAGAAACAGCCATTATTACTAATAACTAGTATCCTAATCACATCCTCTTTCTACTGCTGGATCCTCTTAAAGGGATAGTTCACCCAAAAATAACAATTCGGTCACAATTTATTCATTATTATGTCATTCAAAACCTGTGTGAATACATTCAAATACAGATGGAGAAAGCAAAATATAACATTAGAATGAAAAGCTTAAAATTTGAACTTAGATGGCGGGAAAAAGAAACATTGTATTACTGACCAAAGATGAGTGCTTCTCTGTGTTTCTCATTCATTTTCTATTACAGATGTATGAAAAATCACCTCAATATAATTTAATAAGTGAAAACATTAAATAATATATTGAATATATATTATATACATTTATATAAATATATTTATAATATATATTTTATTATTTAAGATATGAAATATACCGTCTGTGTTATTTTAAAATGATTTAATAACTAATCTGTCAGTTTGTTTTGTTCATTAAAAAAATAATAACCAAATATTGATCAGATGCTGTCAATCTCTAAAAAATGAAGTAGTCCATATTACTTGTGCATTTTTCAGAAGTATATATACTTCAGTTGTGCAGTTTTTTTATAGAGAATATAGGGTCAGAACCATCCATTCAATAAAATATGTTTGCTATTATTTTTTCCTGACTGTGTTGAAATTGTGACTCTATACACAGGAAAAGTTCAAGTCTGTCTGATCAGAATGCATTATTCTACTAACACCTCTTCCATAATAATAAACCCTATAAATAAACTCCAGTCCTGTTCAGCTGATCTGATCTGAGCTTTCTATTGGTCAGCATTGTGAGTCATGGACATTAACCTTTCTCTTCATTTCTATCTCAGATGCATTTTTCTCCTCTCTATTGCTCTTTGTTACACACCCTGGGATATTTTCACAGAGTAAGCAAAGCAGACAACAAAACAAATATTACAAAATTCAAGATAAACTTTTTTAGTTCTATTCATTTATTAATTAACAACTCACCCACTCGGACGTGAACACTTCCAGTTGCATCTGAATGAAAACTAGCTTGAAATTACTTAAAATGCTTGATTAAAATAAAGCTGTGCCTTAATGATGATACCGAGGATTATCAAAAGATTTCATGATTAACAGTTCAAAAAGAAGATGTCTATTAGTAAACAAGTCAAACAATGATCACTAGTAACAGATAAAAACAACATTTCTTTTAACCATATTATTAGTTATATTTGAAGGCTTTTTATTAACTAAATGTTTAAAAATGTTTAAATTGATGAAAGTGGATATTAGTTCGTTTGTTAATATAAACATACAAATGTGACCCTGGAGCACAAAACCAGTCTTAAGTCGCTGGGGTATATTTGTAGCAATAGCCAAAAAAACATTGTATGGGTCAAAATTATCGATTTTTCTTTTATGCCAAAAATCATTAGGATAATAAGTAAAGATCATGTTCCATGAAGATATTTTGTACATTTCCTACCATAAATATATCAAAACTTAATTTTTGATTAATAATATGCATGGCTAAGAACTTCATTTGGACAACTTTAAAGTATTTTGATTTTTTTGCACCCTCAGATTCCAGATTTTCAAATATTTGTATCTCGGCCAAATGTTGTCCTATCCTAACAAACCATACATCAATAGAAAGTTTATTTATTCAGCTTTCAGATGATGTATAAATCTCAATTTCGAAAAATTGACCCTTATAAGACTGGTTTTGTGGTCCAGGGTCACAAATATGTTATACTGTAGGTGGCTTGTTGATAGTGTAAATTAAATGGAGTTCCAAAGACCTTTGGCCCAGAAACTGTGTAACATCAAATGGAACTGGAATATGAATTTACATTGGATCAAAATCCACAGAAAGGAGCCTTTGCTTCATTTCAGAAGCCAAACCCCACACACACACACACACTTCCACTGATGTTCTTCCTTCTGCTGCTTCTATTCAGAGTTGTTTGCTATTGAAAAGAGTCTGTCTGAATGCTCTACTAACCTGTGCCCCTTTGCACCAAACACTCAGATTTTTCTGTATGTTTGTTTGCTTGAAAGAGTCCAGAGCTCCTCCTACTGCAGAGCTCTGAACTTTAAATCTGAACTGCTTCTATGCTTAACCATTTGTTAAATGGTTAAACGGGGAAGTTGTGGCCTAATGGTTAGAATCGGACTCGTAACCCAAAGGTTGCGTGTTCGAGTCTCGTACCGGCAGGGATTGTAGGTGGGGGGAGTGAATGTACAGCGCTCTCTTCCACCTTCAATACCACGACTGAGGTGCCCTTGAGCAAGGCACCGAACCCCCAACTGCTCCCCGGGCGCCGCAAAAAAAATGGCTGCCCACTGCTCCGGGTGCGTGTTCACGGTGTGCTGTGTGTGTGCACTTTGGATGGGATAAATGCAGAGCACTAATTCCACGTATGGGTCACCATACTTGGCCACGTCACGTCACGTCACGTCAAATACACATCTGGTTTGAAAGACACACACAATCTGCTACACAAATAAACATTAACACACACAGGCTGCTCCTGCACTTCTCCAGGATCTAAAGAAAAGCCCCAGTTTAAGGCTCTGCTCAGGGAAGATGAGGTGAGATGGATCCACACCGTAGGACAAAAACAGTGTTGTGTTGTTGCTTTTTGCACAGTTGGTGTGAACGCTCAAAGAGCTTGCTCATTATCTGAGGTGCTCAAATGTTTGGGGGTCCAGTATTTTTACAAACATTCATAGACGCAGATACACAATGGCACATGTGAATATACACACAACACTCGTGTACAATTAAAATGAATGAGGTGTTCTGTATTGAAACTGGCAGTGGAATAGCATCTACACAATCCACATTTACACGGTAACAGAATCATCCACATTTTCAGAAAGCACCTGAATGATACACTGAAACATGTAGCTTGTTGAGGAGAGATGTGCTTTTCTGCTTTTCTAAGTGACTGGTTTTAGGATATTTCACCTGGAGCACGAAAAAAATGCCAAAGACTTTCACTGAAGGAGGGCATTGAGCCATATCTAGAGACAACAACATCATATACTGGTTTCCATCCAACTATTTTTCTGCAAATTGTGAATTCACACTTAAGAATTTTTTAATGAAAATGCTTGATGTGTGCATTAAAGTTTATGCATTAGGCTAAGGTGAATTTTCTGGAGTTTTGCAATGAATAAAACTGTGCTGTAAACAATTTTCCACAACATTTCACATTGAATTTTTCTGCATAAAAATGTCAAGGGTTAAACATTTGGGCACTGACAAGTTGTCAGCTTTCTTTTAATTAATCCAAGTTTAAAAAAAAAAAAAAGGTAGAAGTGTTTAACCCTCAGCTACTTGTTAAAGTTCATTCTCACAATCCGCCAGAACAGTTTTGAGAACTGGCAGCATTCATTATGTGAGCCACTGCACTCATTCTGTGCATCTCCTGGCAGCATTTAATACATCTTCAGTAAATCTAACTCTCTGAATGAAGGAGGTCACTCAACTGCACCAGTGACACACAATAGAAAAATAAAGAATAAAAAGAATAAAAAAAGAATAGAATAAAAAAAGAATACAAATAAATAAATACAAAAGAATAAAATACATACATACTTTTATTCTTTTCCTGTACTCCTCTGTATTATAGCACTTCTCATGTTACTGCCTTCTTAGGATGAATTGCTTTGTTGTATTCCTCATTTCTAAGTCACTATGAACAAAACCATCTGCTACATGAATAAATGAAATGTAAATGTAAACGCAACCACATAGCAATAATCAGTTTTGCATATAAAAGGACCACTCGCATCTTCTCATAAACATCTAGTACTCATTCTAATTAATAATATATAATGAAAATTAATTCTGTGAGTACATATTTTTAAAATAGGAATAAAATACAATTTTAACAAAACTTAACAAAAATAAATAAATAAAAATCCAATGTTTTCTGTAAAGCCCTGAATGATTCTTATTGCCTTGTGCCATGTCAGGCCAGTTTTGTCACAAATGAAACCATTCATTATTCTAATGAATAATTAATTCTATACGTGTATATTTTTAAAATTGTAATAAAATGTAATTATTTTAATCTTTACAATAATTAATTACAAAAAAATCTACAAGTTTGATTCCACAAGTGTACATTTGACAAATAAAACAATCGTTTCAAATATTCCTAAAAAAAAAACGCATCAACCATTTCCAACAACATACTCACACTCTATCCATTCCTCTTTCTTTCTTTGTCACATTAACTCACCATCTCCCCTCCTACACACAAACACAGCAGGACAGGACAAAGCGCCACATGAGGTGAGAGGCTGAGCTCTGCAGTGCAGGGAGGAAATCTATAAGGTGTATAAATAGAGAGTCACAGGAAACAGCACCCGATTGATCATCTCAATTACAGACAGTGATATTTAATCCACAGTCTCAGCTGCTTCATATACTCAGATTAATATTGATCATTGCTCACAGATCAACACACACCGGCGGCCACTAGTGATCCTGCATCAATATCATAATAACCTCTGTCTTATTGGGAATCTGCACATCCTGGTTGAATTTGCTCATGGAATATGAGCTGACGACCGAATAATGAGACTGGCAGTTTTATTACAGGGCAAATTCATTAATTATATTCACACTTTATACATTTTAATAAAGAGGAAATTTTATTTGGTTCACAGCAGCATGAGGTCTCGCAGCAGTCTTGAAGCTGTGTGTGTGAAGAAGGGAGGTATACTTCCCCAAACTGTTATAAATCATCCTCTCTCTATCTCCCCTTCCACTTAGACCTTCTGCATGATGTCATTCTGCAGAATATCAAGTAATACACACACACCCACAGGACTCTCAGACTACACCGTAAGCATGTGCAGTTGCTGGCTTAAGGATATATTTCCACTTGATCTGAACCTTAAAAAATTGGTTTCATGTTTGTTGCACTTCCAACGTTTTTCATGTCATATTTTTTTCTTTGAAAAACAAGGTAATTTTGTCACAATAAAAATTATTTAGAGATGCAATCTACTCTAAAAAATCAGGTGTAATGTCACTAGTGTAACCTAATGTTGTCAGGTTGATTCAGTCATATTTAAAGGGATAGTTCACCCAAAAATAAAAAATCTGTCTCTATTTACTCATTATTTACCCTCATGTTGTTCCAAACCTGTATGACTTTATATAACACACACACACACACACACACACACACACACACACACACACACACACACACAAAAGACTAAGAATGCACCATAAAAGTGCGGTCCATATGACCTGCAGTGTTATTTTAGTATTTATTATAGCATTTATTCCTATTTTGAATTAGTTTTTATTTCATACTATCAGTTTTTATTTTAATTTCTTTTAAATTAGAGTTTCTTGGCATCTTTTAATATTTACATATAGCTTTAGTTTATTTCTTATTTCTGTTTTAGTCATTTTAGTACTTCAACTTAAGCTTAAACTATTTCAGTTAGTTACCAAGCCAAAAATTATTTTCATCTAATATTTATATTTTATTTCAGCTTTTTTCCAATAACTGAAAACTATTTGTAATAGTTTTAATTAACAATAAAACTAATGGCTTGTGGATTTTATTCCAAGATTTTTAAAGCCATACAATAGATTAGCTTTGACCAATGAAAAGATAATTCACTTTTTTTTAAGCTGAAAATGTGCATTAGCATCAACATTTAACGCCATCAACGTCAAAGCTGTGCAACAGGCTATTTTTCAATGCACACAAATGAGATTTGAGAGCAACAGCAATGCTAAAGCTTCAGATTTGTTTGTATGTCTGTGAATATAGAGCATGAATCGTATACTGTAGCCTAGCTCAGGGTGAACCAATTCATTTTTTTTTCAAATTGAATAAAACCAGTAACTTAGATGTTACCATATACAGTACATTTTTTAGGTTAAGTGACAAACCAGCTGCTGTCTGACCAACAGGACTGTACATACTACACTCTCTCTCTCCTCTCTTGAAGTACACAGTGATGGATGTCCTGCTGGAGAGGTGTTGTGCTCCACTGACCTCAATATATCAGATATGTGTGAACACACACACATATACACACACACACACACACTCACATACACACAGGGGTGACATCATCGATAAAGCCAAACAACGGAAGGCCAGCACTGCAATAAGCTCTAATGTGATTAAAAGTGAATGTGGCAGAGACATCTGGTGTGTGCATCTCAAACCTAATTTTTCCAGTCGTGTCCCGTATGCAGGCAGTTTAATGAGGTTAGTGCAGATTCAACGGCTGTTCTGTAAGACTGAAAGAGAGATGATCCATTCCTCTCCATTAGCTCAGTGTGTGAACAGACTGCCTACTGCTAAAATGAAGGCGCAGCGCTCTGTGCCGCTTTAATCAAGGGCAGATTACATTTAATGTACTGTGTGTAATGTACAACAGACATAATGTACAGCTGACATCATCAGACAGATAGTAAGTAACAGCATTACCGTAAAAATGTTACATACAATATTTAAGTCAACATGAAACAATGTTCACAACGCATTTTAGTTCCAAAATCAAATGTATTTCTGAGTAAAACAGGATATTTGATGAGAAAAAAAGTGGACGGGGTCTTGATTTAATCTAATGGGAATAGACTGGATTCTGAAAAGTGGGCATAACATTTCAAAAATGGAGATGGATGATTAGAAGGGAGAGGTTGTAAGAGGGACTGGTGACATAAGCCAAAAAGCAAATTCATTTCAGGAGGAGGTTAAGAAACGTATTACATTTTAATAAAATATTACAATGACAAATATTTTTAGTAATTTTAAGCACTGATGAATTATTCACAATAAGATGAGAATCACGCATTAAAGTAAAAAGTGCATTTTGATTAAGGTTCCACAATACTGGAAAAAAACTGGCATTTTGCTTTCCTGCAATATTTTGTATATACAGCAATATGTAAAATACGGAAATTTGTAGCAGGTTACTTTAATAGCTCTATTTGGAAATAATTCATATTTCTAGAATGATTGGGGTGATTTAACCAACCTGAAAATTACTTTTATTTATTTTATTTTATTTTTTAAGCAAACCATCATTTTAGGTATGAACGATTTGGGAAAACTTGAAAAACGCATTTATAAGAACTCAAGCCCCTTGTAGTAACCATTAAGTGAACACAGATTTAAAAAATATATATTTCCTACTTGCGTTTTCATAGGCCACATTCCAACTGTTTTTGACCCATTTGATATGACTATAAAATATGATTTTTATTGTGAATATTATTCAATAAAAATATTAAACAAAACAATAAATGTATTGCAAGTAGCTTTTCTGTAATATAACAACTGTTAAATTACAACACTAATATTTACACATTTCTTCATTTTCAAATCTTAAACTATCCAGCTTTTATTTTATCAGATTGATGGCTAATAAATATATGTCAGGCTGGTTTTAGAGTGAAACACAGGACTGTGTTCATTTACATGTGTGCAGCTCATGATATGGTGTTTTAGTGTCACATTAGATGAACCAAGCCACTCTGAGGTACTGAAACAGTGTATCATGAGCTGCACACATGTACATGAACAGTGCAGCATTTACAAATAGCATGAACATGTACCTCTCAGTTACAAAAAACTGCAACGCCACAGTCTCGTGTAAACTGACTTTTGACTGAATTCTGCTTGAATTTTGTCTTTAACTTTGGGTTTAAGTCTGATTATTTCATTAGAAATAACTCCAAACAAATCAGAATATGCAGTTTTGCCCAAGCATATTTCATTTACTTGCTACTAAGCGTCTCGGTTAGTGACTAGATCTTCCTCAAAGTGCCAATTTTTGCAGCCTGGTACCTTAAAAACAACTTTGTTTCCAGGTAGACTGATACAAAACCTTTGGATAGTCAACCAGTCATAATCAGAGCTCTGGGCATTGTTGTGTTCTGTGAACGGGCTGTAGGTGGTCTGTGGGTGTGCTGTCTGAGACTAGCTTTACACCTTCTGAAAATGATAAAGTCAGAACATCTCCAAAGCAAGGGCGTCCTTTACACTCGCAGAGCCACTTTGAGGAAGTGTGATGTTATAGAGCAGCTGACACACTTTCCCCAGCATCTGTGGTTCTTTTATAAGTGAACCTTTTGTAGAAATGGTTCAGTGAAGGATGCCGCCTCTCCAGTGCCGTATTTAAAGCCGACAAGACAAAAAAGAGGTTATAAAATGATAAACACAGGAGATACAGCAACAGTTCCCCGTGGACTATATAATTGCTTCTCTCAGAAACGTCTCAGCAAGCAGCACTCAAGCCCTGTGTTCAAACACCTGAGCAGGTAGAGCATCTGTGTTCACCGCAGTTCACAACATTTACTAGGGACACTATACTGTATACTGTTTCTGTATGAAATGTTTTCATTGGCAGATTTGCTTATTACACTTTGGATGTCCTGAGGGTGAGTACATTTTCAGCACATTTTCATTTTTGGTTGAACTTTCCCTTGAAGTGTTTTGAGACATTTATATTTTAACCAATACTGATAAAAATACTCAATTATTTTACCAGCTCTCCTAAATGTCCCTTATCATTTATGCTAATGTGCTGTTACTTTAAACAATTCAATCACATTTACACTCTGCTACAGGCAGATGCTTTCATCAAAAGTGACTCAAAGCTCAAGATATACATTTTATCAGTTCATCAATGCATCAGACTCAAACCCATGACCTTGGAGTTGCTACAGCCATGCACTACTGTTTAAGCTACAGGAGCACTAGTCACACAACTCAAACAGAAATACCAGCTAATACCAAAACGCATTTAAAAGCCACTATCTGCAGTTGTAATGAGATTCTGATGGTCGCAGAGCTGTACTGAACATCCCAGAGGATCTCAGACAGATAAGGCTATTGATCTAGACACAAATAGTACGGAGCAAGAGATGCGGGTTGATGATGGAGCACAGTGCATGCAGATGTCGCTTCTGTGCACATGCAGTTCCCATAAGGACCAGAATTTCCCACAATGAAACCTTGCATTGTTGAGCTAATACACTGCACTGGTAATAACATTATATGACAGCAGGATACTGAAACTAATCAGAAAAAAGAGATGTGTGATGAGCAATTGTCGCAGCCCCTATAAAACAGTGTTAACAATAAATAAAATATTTTGACAAAGCAGAAGATATGAGCCTATTAAACAAACATCTTCAGTCACAAACAGGTTCTGTAAAATGATTTAGTTTGATGTTGGCAAGATGGCTAAGGAGGAGCTGATAGGTGGGGTCGTATACCATTATTGTAACAATGGCAGTCGAACAGATGGGTCAAGATAGGAACCACATGCAGTGTGGTGCGGCAGGGCATCACAGACTGGGAATCATCATACATGGTGTCATAAATCCATAAATTCTGCATTATCACATGCAAATGAAGAGCTAAGTGCTATTACTATTAATATTCAACTGTAAAATACAAAGAGATGCTAATTAGATGTTAATGTCTTCCAAAAAACACACTATTATTAATACTTTTAGTAATACAGTACTTTCAACAAGGATGCATTTAATTAATTGTATTAAATTAAACTTTCAAAAGTGACAGCAAATATGTTTATAATGTTACAAAATAATATTTCAAAATAAACGCTGTTCTTTCTATTCAAAGAATTATGAGAAAATTGTGGTTTCAAAAATATTAAAGCAGCACAACTGATTTCCCAAATATGCTAGTTAATGTTATCCCATTGGACTTAGGGTTGGGCCGATAGACGATGCCATCGTCCATTGCCGATGGCTGATAGACATCACGATGTTGAGCCGGCATCGTAATACAAAACTGTGCTAGTGAAAGAAAACATGATGACAAAAAGACTAAATACAAGATTTGATGATAATATAGCACAGGGGTGGCTAACCTGTTTGGCATAATGAGCCAAAAAAAAAATGTATCACTGCAAAGAGCCACACAACAGATATGCAAACAACAGTATATCACAATAACTTATACGCCTAATTACATAACGCAATCTTTTTCATGGATTTAAATCAGCCTACCTCCTTTTACTTGACTCAGTGGGACACCTGACAGTCCTTGGTTTCCACAATCTTTTTTAGGTCTGGCTTGTATTCAGTTGTGGCTACTCGTAGTAACTCTTTCACATGTGTGTCAGTAAGAACAGAGCGATGCTTTGATTTCACTTGTTTTAGTGTCGAAAAAAGTGATTCACAGATGTAAGTTGACCCAAACATTGACAGTAGTTTGCAGCCCGTTTGACATTGGGATATCTCTCAACCTGCACGATCTTCCAAAACTCCACGGTTCCTTCCCTCAGAACACTTTTAAGTCTGTCATCCTCAGAAAGTTCGATCATTTCAAGCTGAGATGCTGCTTCATCTTCCACTAAAGGGGCTTTTAAACAGTCTGATTCAGCAGTGAACGGGTTGATCAGAAATGTAATCTGTGGTCTTTTTTGCCGTAGGTTGGAGAATCTGTCCTCAAAACTTTGCTCAAGATTTTCAAGCAGTGTTACATACCGTGCAGTACTCCCTTTTACAACCTCTGCTGCTTGTCCACTTGCCTTCAACAAGGACGGAAAATGTGTGAAGTCTCTCTTTTGTAGATGTGTCTTGAACAGCTTGAGTTTGTTGATAAATGTGAAAACACTCTGCACCAGGTCAGGCAGCATCTTTAACTTCCCTTGCAGATCCACATTCAGTCCATTTAGATAATGCAGCATGTCGACTAAAAAAGCCAAATCTGAAATCCACTGGGGATCATGTAGCTCAGGATAGTCCCTATGTTTCTCTGCAAGGAACAGCTTCACTGGATTCAAAAGCTCAAAGAAACGAGAAACCACATTACCTCTTGAAAGCCATCTCACAGCGCAGTGAAGAAGCAGATCAGATGGAAGATCTTCATCAAGTTCATCAATGAGATTTTTGAACTGTCTGTGATTGAGAGCATGTGTGCGTATAAAATGTATAAAATTGAGCACAGGTTTCATGATGTGGTCTAAGTTCAGCTTTTTAGACACCAAGTGCTCTTGATGGTCTTGATGGTGAAATGTCCAAAATTCTGGAAAACGATCATCAGCTTTACACAGCCCTATAAGACCTTTCTCAGATCCCAACATGGCTGGAGCTCCGTCCGTGGCTATTGCTGTTAGTTTTGACAACTGCAGATTTGCTTTCTCAACAACAGCCATCAGTGTCTCTTTCAGATCGATGCCACGAGTTCTGTCTTTCAGCGGCACAATGTCAAGCAGCTCTTCCTTAATTGTGCAGTCTTCTGACACAAACCGTACAAATATTGCCAATTGTGGCTTGTCTTGAACATCGCAAGATTCATCCAACGCAATGCTGAAATACCGGCACTTCTGAAGATGATAATAAATGTTTCTACTGAATTGTCAATGTCCGATATTCTCTGTTCAACAGTGTGCC
>NW_015554222.1:350483-356482 GCF_001515605.1 Sinocyclocheilus anshuiensis
GATATGCAAACAACAGTATATCACAATAACTTATACGCCTAATTACATAACGCAATCTTTTTCATGGATTTAAATCAGCCTACCTCCTTTTACTTGACTCAGTGGGACACCTGACAGTCCTTGGTTTCCACAATCTTTTTTAGGTCTGGCTTGTATTCAGTTGTGGCTACTCGTAGTAACTCTTTCACATGTGTGTCAGTAAGAACAGAGCGATGCTTTGATTTCACTTGTTTTAGTGTCGAAAAAAGTGATTCACAGATGTAAGTTGACCCAAACATTGACAGTAGTTTGAGTGCAGCCCGTTTGACATTGGGATATCTCTCAACCGGCACGATCTTCCAAAACTCCACGGTTCCTTCCCTCAGAACACTTTTAAGTCTGTCATCCTCAGAAAGTTCGATCATTTCAAGCTGAGATGCTGCTTCATCTTCCACTAAAGGGGCTTTTAAACAGTCTGATTCAGCAGTGAACGGGTTGATCAGAAATGTAATCTGTGGTCTTTTTTGCCGTAGGTTGGAGAATCTGTCCTCAAAACTTTGCTCAAGATTTTCAAGCAGTGTTACATACCGTGCAGTACTCCCTTTTACAACCTCTGCTGCTTGTCCACTTGCCTTCAACAAGGACGGAAAATGTGTGAAGTCTCTCTTTTGTAGATGTGTCTTGAACAGCTTGAGTTTGTTGATAAATGTGAAAACACTCTGCACCAGGTCAGGCAGCGTCTTTAACTTCCCTTGCAGATCCACATTCAGTCCATTTAGATAATGCAGCATGTCGACTAAAAAAGCCAAATCTGAAATCCACTGGGGATCATGTAGCTCAGGATAGTCCCTATGTTTCTCTGCAAGGAACAGCTTCACTGGATTCAAAAGCTCAAAGAAACGAGAAACCACATTACCTCTTGAAAGCCATCTCACAGCGCAGTGAAGAAGCAGATCAGATGGAAGATCTTCATCAAGTTCATCAATGAGATTTTTGAACTGTCTGTGATTGAGAGCATGTGTGCGTATAAAATTGACAATTTCCAGCACAGGTTTCATGATGTGGTCTAAGTTCAGCTTTTTAGACACCAAGTGCTCTTGATGGATAATACAGTGAAATGTCCAAAATTCTGGAAAACGATCATCAGCTTTACACAGCCCTATAAGACCTTTCTCAGATCCCAACATGGCTGGAGCTCCGTCCGTGGCTATTGCTGTTAGTTTTGACAACTGCAGATTTGCTTTCTCAACAACAGCCATCAGTGTCTCTTTCAGATCGATGCCACGAGTTCTGTCTTTCAGCGGCACAATGTCAAGCAGCTCTTCCTTAATTGTGCAGTCTTCTGACACAAACCGTACAAATATTGCCAATTGTGGCTTGTCTTGAACATCGCAAGATTCATCCAACGCAATGCTGAAATACCGGCACTTCTGAAGATCTGATAATAAATGTGTTTCTACTGAATTGTCAATGTCCGATATTCTCTGTTCAACAGTGTGCCGTGACAGTTGAAGGTCCTTTACTGAACGTTTCAAATTTTCATTTTCGGGACAAAGAATAGCAACAGCATCACTGAGGCACTTTTTAACAAATTCCCCTTCAAGGTATGGCTTTTTTGCACGAGCAATGTTCCATGCTAGCTGATATGACGCTAATGTGACCTTCTCTGAATGCTTGGTAAATTTTCGGAAAAGCTGAGTTTGCTTTTCTGACTGACATTTCAGTGTCTTTACCTTGTGCTTGCGAAGTTCACTGCCTTTGGGAAATTCCCGGGCTACGGTAGAATGGAGTGAGGTGAAATGGCGCTCAAGATTTGAAGCCTTAAAATGCGACAACGAAGTCTGGCATATCAAGCAGAATGGCTTTCCATTTCTTTCAACAAAAAAATATAAATCCTCCCATTCAGATAAAAATGTTCTGTGCTCATCTTCGTATTTACGCTTAGCTGTACGCTTCCCTGACTCTGCCATGACGATTGATACTAACGAACTTCACATCAATCGTGTGTCAACTGGCTAACGCATGTTAAATTGCGCGAGAATTTGTGTAAAAAAACAAAAGAAAGAAAATAAATAATAATACATATTGAAAATCCAAATTAAATTTGGCAAATGCATTTAAATACATAACCCTTTATTGCAAAATTATGTTTTGACATTTTAAAAATAAATTGGGATTGTAAACACAGAGCATGTGGATAGATTGAAGAGCCGCACAAAAGCAGTGAAAGAGCCGCAAGCGGCTCACGAGCCGTGGGTTCGCCACCCCTGATATAGCATAATGAGAGATTTACAGGCAGTTTTTAAAAGGCTGCTCATTTTTGATCGGAAATTAGATAAAGTGTAATTTTCAGCATAGCACAAGGGATATACAGTATATATAGAGTACCATGATGTATGCAAATTATAAACGACTAACAAAAAAATCCAGTTTACTCTGATCGTGTTCAACATCCCACCAGATCTACTGAGAAAAACTGTAAAATATGTTCAGTTTTCTTTCTTTTTTTATTTATGAATACTACAGTCCCATGATACATGTAAACCGTAAACAGTGGGAAAAAAAGAGTCAGTTTTCTTCTCATAACGCGCACATAATTTTCAGCATCCCCCCAGATCGACCGATAACTTTGATCACATTTTACCGTCTAGGTTTTTGTGCTTCAAAGGAAAACGCTCTGCGTTGTGATGTCACCGTGACATTCAACCATGTCTGAGAGTCTCAGAGAAATGCAGGAGATGAATGAAAATATGAAGTGCTCACCACTTTTATTGGAAGACTAATAAGAGTGAGAGGAACGAGGGCCCTTCATCAGCCAGGCTGGCAGCCATTTACCCACAGATGTCCCCCTCAGACAGAGAGAGAATGAGAATGGCACAGCCACAGTGTTTCCCATGGATTCCTGCTTGTGTTTTATTGTGGTTTATTGCCGCTTACAAATGTCAAGCGTCTTAATTAACGTTCTTACTGAAATATTAATGCTTGCTGCAAATACACAATTAATACTCATTCAAAGGCAGCCCAAATTGAAGTTAATATTTCACGTGTTACCACAGATATAACATGATAAAGTGTGTACTTGAATCTGCACTCTGGTGTTCTAAAAACATACAGCCACTGAGGCTGTTTAATTAATACATTATACAAAGGAAATGCAATCATCTCTGCCTAAAAACAAGGGAAGATGAAGTGCCCTTAGGAATACTCAACATGTTCAAGAGAACGATAGATAAATGAACAATAGTTAGATCGTTAGAACAAGAGAATGATAGATAGATAGATAGATAGATAGATAGATAGATAGATAGATAGATAGATAGATAGATAGATGATAGATTGGCAGCCATTTACCCACAGATGTCCCCCTCAGACAGAGAGAGAATGAGAATGGCACAGCCACAGTGTTTCCCATGGATTCCTGCTTGTGTTTTATTGTGGTTTATTGCCGCTTACAAATGTCAAGCGTCTTAATTAACGTTCTTACTGAAATATTAATGCTTGCTGCAAATACACAATTAATACTCATTCAAAGGCAGCCCAAATTGAAGTTAATATTTCACGTGTTACCACAGATATAACATGATAAAGTGTGTACTTGAATCTGCACTCTGGTGTTCTAAAAACATACAGCCACTGAGGCTGTTTAATTAATACATTATACAAAGGAAATGCAATCATCTCTGCCTAAAAACAAGGGAAGATGAAGTGCCCTTAGGAATACTCAACATGTTCAAGAGAACGATAGATAAATGAACAATAGTTAGATCGTTAGAACAAGAGAATGATAGATAGATAGATAGATAGATAGATAGATAGATAGATAGATAGATAGATAGATAGATAGATAGATAGATAGATAGATAGATAGATAGATAGATAGATAGATAGATAGATAGATAGATAGATAGATAGATAGATAGATAGATAGATAGATAGATAGATAGATAGATAGATAGATAGATAGAACGATGGATGGATGGATGGATAGAATGACAGAACGATAGATGGATAGAATGACAGATAGAACAATAGAACGTCAGATTGATAGAACAATATAACGATAAATGATAGAACGATAGAACGATAGATAGATAGATAGAGATAGATAGATAGATAGATAGAACGACAGATAGAACAATAGAATGTCAGATTGATAGAACGATAGAACGATAGATAGATAGATAGATAGATAGATAGATAGATAGATAGATTGTACAGTAAGTGAATATTTATTGAATTTATTTGGCTTATTTACTTTATATTAATTATTATTGTTTAAGTGAGCATTAGTTGATTGCAAGTTTAAGTTTAAGTGAGCATTAGACGATCGCGAATGTAAATGAAAAATCCAAGAAATAAACATGCACAATTAATTATACAACCAATTTCATTAAAAATAAAAAACCTCTAATATTAGCAGTGACTGATATGGTACGGAAATATCATTGAATTTTTCCAATTCATACAGAAACCTTTTTCTACGCCAGCATACAAAAATAGCACACCTGTACCTGTATCTGCTATCTCCTTTTTACTGTACATTTTTAAAACAACAAACAAAACAGCACAGTTTTAACCTATTTATGCATCTCATATCAGTAACATCCAAAATTTCTATACCACTGCATCACCGGATGGATCTTCCAAAGCAATTGCGGATTTGGATTTGATTCCAAGGTATTCTGAACTCCAGTGTCAGAGGTGGTATGAGGGGATAAAAGAAAATGAGAAATAGAAGATGAAAGCTTATTTGCAGAGCACTTTGCTTCGACTTTCTCTCTCCCTGTCTGTCTCACCTCCTTCCTCTCAACATGTCAGAAAGAGCCGTGGCCTATCACCATGGAGACAGACAGCTGTTACAGGTAGGGCAGAGGGGTGGGGCAGTGACATGCTTTCTCCTTGTCTTTCCAGAGGTGATCCTACACCACACTATGCCACTCCCTCTTTCAGCTTCACAACCTCTCTCTACACATTTCAAAAGCACAATACACCAACTAAATTGTTTTGAAAAGGTGCACACAATCAATAATCATCATCCACCTGATTTCACAGACTGAAAAAAGAGACCAAACACCTTATTCAGCCAAACGGCGTGAGCGTGCACACATACAAAGTCAGCGAAACAAAAATCAGCACTATTAAAAAGAAGCCCATCGTGCAGTAATGAGACCCCAGTGTTTGAAAAGCACACTCTCTGCAAATGTGCGTCCGCCGAACTCTGGCATTCTCTTAAAACTGAGGCAGTAGTACTACAGATGACACACGGATGATGCTGATGTCAGGATACCTGTCAGGGTTTATTCGCTGGAATGTGTGTGGCGTGCAATTCCGTCAGCGTTTGGTGGCGGTGCTGCAGAGTGCATGTGCTTCGGCTTTTGTGTGTATGTGTGTGTAAAGTAAGAAGAAAACCTGAGCTGCAGTCAAATCCATCAGGTCAGATGTGACAGATTGTTCATATAACTCAATCCCGAGGGTGAGGGTGCATGCTTCGTACTCACCATAAGCAAGCAGACGGCAGATTCGGGCATCAGTTGCACAGCCATGATGTCTTTACCACAAACAAACGTTTAAATAACGTTCAAAGAAGTGTGTTGAAACCTTAAAGGCAACCGTTGCGCTCTCCAACACCTCCAAAAATTGTCCAGGCAACGCTGAAGTAACGTATGGTCTACTCTTTCACAGGACACTGTACGATAGTTTCCCATTCCCGTATGCTCCCTACTCTTTCCTCAACGTCTTCCCTTCCGTTCAAAAATCCCACAGCACTGTTCAAGCTCCGTCCTTGATCCAAATGAAATGTCTCTTCTTTGATCTCCAACAGCCTGTTAGACTCCCTCCTCCCTGAGGACGGAGAGCTGGGACGGACACACACATGCACACACTCGCACACACATACGGTCCGAGAGGAGGAAGAGACTGCCGTTTCAAATGACCAAGCGGCACTGCAGACGCACACGCGCTCTCGGGTTCACAAATCCGACTGATACAACCAAACACGGCAATAGGAGAGAGAGAGAGAG
>NW_015554222.1:356948-364119 GCF_001515605.1 Sinocyclocheilus anshuiensis
CACACACCCCTTTCCTTTCTGTAAATGAATTCATTTGTAAGTGCCAGTAGACGGCTACTACCATCACTTTGCCGAAATGAAAAGAAAAAATTAATAATGCAGAAGGTTAGTAAGTGGTGCTGCTACTGTATAACTATTGTTCATCCTTAATGTAATGGATTTGAGCAAACCCTTAACCACACATACTGAAGTGCATATATATATATTATATCTTCCTCTGTAAGCAACTACCTACCTGCCACCCACAACACCTCAGCAAATGCACAGCAGTATGCTTTAAAAACCATCAGAAAACCTAAGTAAAGGTATATATAGCACCACCCTGGTAACCACTCACTACAACCACTCACAAAACATTATAACTTTTACACAGGAAAGAATAACTCACATAAGCTTCTTCAATTAGTAATTACCCATAACTATAGTAAGACAAAGAAACTGCATAGCAATACACTAAAAACCCATGAGAATATCTTAGCAAGTGCAAAGCAACAGCCTGGAAACCACCCACAACACCCTTTGCTGTCATCTGACACTCACTTAATATTTATAAACACTGATAGTTTAATACAAAATAAATAATCCGATAAACTGCAAATGTTGTGATGACTAATTCCACTTATACCATTTAAAATGAATATATTTTAATTTTTAGTTTTATTTTTACTTTGACTAAAACAGAATAGAAATCTATATATCTATCTATCTATCTTTGCAACCACCACTCACATTCTCTTTAGAAAGCATAAAAATCTAGTTCTAATCTGTGCTTTTGTCCTTGGTGCAAAAAATGAATGAATGTGTAAGGGATTAAAAAAGAAAAAAGAAAGAGAAAGCAAGAGTGAGAGGATCCTCAGGGGACCTAACATACTTTCCCCAAACATAAGATTAGATACAGCAACTCTCCCTCTTTTTCACACATAAACACAATCCACAAGCTGAGAAGGCTGCACTTTCCTTTTTTTAGATTCTACTTCTCCTTACGGGATCTCGTCCCATGTGACACTATCTCAGTAAGGGTTAAAAGCACTATCCCTTTGAAAAGATTTGCTTTGTGTAGTTTTAGTGAAGCTCACACACCTGGGTCTCTCTCTCTCTTCTCTCTCTCTCCACGCACACACGCACACACGCGCACACGCGCGCACACACGCACACACACGCACACCTCTCTCTCTCCATGCACACACACACTGTTTCTCCTTGGCTGGTTCTTCCAACCCACACAGGACTAATTAGCCCTCCAGAGCAGCAGTGGACTAACAAAGATAAATTAAGTCACACTCACGGTCTGACTGACTGACTGACTAGATACATTGGGTGGGGGGCGTTCAGGGTGTGGCAGAGGGTCTGCGTTGCCATGACAGAATCAAAACTGATGTGCATTATTCCATTTGCTTTAGCTCTGCCAATCAAAAACTGTCAGTCCGAACAGTGTGTGCTGAGGTTTAATTCATGAGATTCGGACTGTGGTCAAGACACACTTTGTTTTTTATCTGCTTCAGTTAATGGGAACAGATTATGAAGAATAAAATTTGCTTTGATCTTTTGAAATAAAAGCATTCAAAGCACCAAGTACCAGACCAGTCTGAAAAGACTGTTTCAACTATATGCTAAGATATCTATGTCTACCCACTTTTAGAAATTTCTAAAAAATATATATATTTAAAAAGCTTTGTTTTTGTGCAGACTATGCTATATTGTCTGTCTTTTAAAAAAACCATATGTGACCTTGGACCACAAAACCAGTCATAAGGGTCAATTTTTCGTAATTGAGATTTATACATCATCTAAAAGCTGAATAAATAAGATTTTCATTGATGTATAGTTTTTTAGGATAGAACAATATTTGGCCGAGATACAACTATTTGAAAATCTGGAATCTGAGGGTGCAAAAAAATCTAAATATTGAGAAAATTGCCTTTAAAGTTGTCCAAATTAAGTTCTTAGCAATGCATATTACTAATCAAAAATTAAGTTTTATTATATTTACAGTAGGAAATTTACAAAATATCTTCATTGAACATGATCTTTACTTAATATCCTACAATGTATGTTTGGCTATTGCTACAAATATACCCCAGCGACTTAAGACTGGTTTTGTGGTCCGGACTCCAGGGTCACATATATAAAAGATTACTATATACTACTGTTTAATAGTTTGGGGTCAGTAAGATTTTTGAATTGTAATCAAAATTGAGCATTTCTTATGCTCACCAAGGCTGCATTTGATTAAAAATACAGTAAATATGGCGAAATAATATTACAATAAAAAAAGTTTTCTATTTTAATATAATCTCAATTTGATTTATTCCTGTAATAGTAAATCTGAATTTTCAGCAGCCAGTCTTCAGTGTCACATGATCCTTCAGAAATCATTATAATATGCTGATTTGCTGCTCACATTATTATGAATGTTGAAAACAGTTGTGCTGTTTAATTTTTGTGGAAGCCGTGATACAAATTTTTTTTTTCAAGATTCTTTGATGAGGAGAAAGAAATTTCAAAATGGAAATCTTTTGTAACATTATAAATGTCTTTATTGTCACTTTTGAAGAAATCATTCTAATAAGCTGATTTGCTGTTCAAGAAACATTTCTCATTATTATGAATGTTGAAAACAGTTGTGCTGTTTAATTTTTGTGGAAGCCGTGATACAAATTTTTTTTTTCAAGATTCTTTGATGAGGAGAAAGAAATTTCAAAATGGAAATCTTTTGTAACATTATAAATGTCTTTATTGTCACTTTTGATAAATTTCATGCATTCTTGCTGAATAAAAGTATTAATTTCTTTAAAGAAGATCTTACTGACCCCAAAATTTTGAACAGTAGTGTACATGCATCTCCTTTAAAAAAAATATTGCATGTATACAAATCATCATGAGCTAAACAGGGCACTTACTGGGGTAGTTTAGGTAAGAGCTATCATGTTAAAGACCGCTGGGAATGTTCTGTCCTTTCGCCTCCATCTCTCCTCTCTGTGGAGGTTTTAAATGTCAGATGAAGAAAAGATCTAAAATCGCAACCGGAAGAGGGCAAAGGCCAATCTTGATACACTTGAAGTCCAATCCTGTTGCAGTTTTAAACTGTCTGGAAAATAAACAAGACGTGTCACATACATGAGTGGAAAAGGTCTCATTTACATAAATGATTCAGCTCCTATAAATGAGTTTTCGTATCTGATATCACCATTTAGACTATAGCTACACTCACCAATGATACCTCGGATTGTGCTACTACTTTTTACAAATTATTTTAAGAGATTTTTATGCCGTACTTTTTAACGGCACAAACAGCAGTTCTTACACACATGGTAAAAAAATAAAAATAATAAATAAATACTGTGAAAAATAATAAAGCATAATGCACAGCAGCTGTTGGTAAAATAATTTGCATATGTAAAAATATTTGGTGATACATAGGCTCTGCAACAATAAATAACTTTAAATTCGACTATATTTTTTAAATTAAATTAAATCAAGCAAAACCTGCTGAGAATATAAAGTATCTCTTGGGATCTGTGAAGACTACAAGTGGGAGGAAAATCAATACTGTCTAGTACTGCAATGAGATTTTATCACTATACCGAATCAATACACAGATGCCAGGTATTGATTTTAATTATTATTTTTTGTTTTGAAATTTATGATTTTTTTGTATCATTAACATAATGCAAAACTGTTAGCTAAGCAAATTAGGTAAGTGAATTGTTTGATATGTTGCCAAATGAGTCATACTGCAGTCATAAATAAAAAGATTCATTAATGGAAATGCATTGCAATATATATATATAATGTACAGTATTCTGCAATAGAATACATTCTATTCATCATAATGTTCTCTCAAGCTATTGAGTGTCAGCTGTGAGAAAAGAGCATTTAGAGGTCTATCATGCAGCCATTTGTAGCCAGATCTGTATTGATCTTGTCATTGGACAAATAAATCATTCACACCTGGCCACATTACACCACAGGCTGATACAGGATTTGCATGCTTGAACTGTTATAGACGTTACTTATTGGGGTATGCATAATAATTTGGAGACTAATCCATCATAAACTGATGAATAAATTATTAATGTGTCACCACCTAATAAACAGCTCAATACTTATTTTTTTTCTGGTTTTCCAGACACAAACTGTGAGGAGGTTGGGCATGCTTATGTAAAATGTTTCATGCTTTTACATTCTCCATGCCTTGAAAAAAAAAAATACTGAAAGTCACTAAAATCACTTTTAAAACAGTAGAGCGATAGAGGAGAGAAAGAACCCTGGTCTAGAGTGATTTGCTTTCTGTGCCCTATTGATTTAATAAAGCATGCAGTACTCAACAAGAATTCAATAATAATATCACACAATAAAGTTGAATTGCATCTCAAAGTGCTTATATTTGGAGTGGCTGCTGAAGGACATGCTTTTCAAAACTCCATCTGTGCAAAGTGAAGCACAAAATGTCCCTACATTCAATTAAGCTCATCTGAAACAGCAAATACTGCATGACCTTATCCTCAAAACACATGATTTTTTAAATGATTCACTACAGTATTTAATCTCTAATTAGACTTATTGCCTTGTAATACAATAATTGTATAACTGATAGGCCTAGACTAAGCCAGGATTAGGCAATAGTTCAATAAGGACATTTAAGTAATTTTTATAAATGTGCCCTTAGAAAAAAAAACATTACTGGTATGCATCTTGAAACAAAACAAAGGCATTAATATATTTTTAAAAATCAATCAGTGCAAGTTTCTTTCAGTTGAAACAGCTCAGACTTACATTTTAGTCTGAGACTAGGCTTAAGCCTTGTCTGTGAAACCGGGGGATAGTCTTTCAATATAGATGGGCAGAGTTCAGACACATTTTGCTAGCAAAACTTATTGGAATTTGATCTAGACCAGTGGTTCTCAATTGACCTGGTCCTGGGGTACCACTGCTCTCCACATTTTGTGTGTCTCTTTTATCTGACGCCCTCGGTTCAGTTCATGGATCTCTCTCCTTACGAGCTGATGATCTGAATCAGATGTGTTAAATAAGGGAGACAAGCAAAATGTACAGAGCAGGGGGTCCCCAGGACTGGAATTGAGTACTGCTCTAGAGGTCACACAAACTGGAAGCAATATTTTAAAACAAATCAACAGTGCCCTCTGCTGGAGTTGGATAAATCAAATATCACACAGTAACTGCATAAACAGTGAGCAGGCAAATCTCTTCATTCGCACAAAGCTAGGCAGTAAAGAAAGGAATACATATTTGCACATACTGGCCCTGACAACCAAGCAGTAAAAACGTTACTGGAAAAGAGTTAGATGTACTATGACAAAATACAGCACTGTAATTTCCAGAATTATTTCCATTCCAATCTTTAAAGGGGTCATATGATGCTGCTAAAAAGAACATTATTTTGTGTATTTGGTGTAATGAAATGTGTTTATGCAGTTTAAGGTTCAAAAAACACATTATTTTCCACATACTGTACATTATTGTTTCTCCTCTATGCCCCGTCTTTCTGAAAAGCTCATCCGTCTGAAAAGCGAGGTGTGCTCTGATTAGCCAGCTATCCAGTGCGTTGTGATTGGCCGAATACCTCAAGCGTGTGACGGAAAAGTGAGCCGCGGCCTAGAGTATGCAGAGGCCGGCTTAAGTGAGCAGAGGCGGGCGGTAGGGATGTAAAGATTCACTCAACTCACGATTCAATTCGAATCACGATTTTGATGTCACGATTCGATTCGATTCACAATTGTTATTTAACAAAATGAGATTTAAGACAAATTATACATTAAATGTGTCCTTTTATTATCTTCCCACATCGTGACGTAGACATGTGGGGGTGTGTTAGAACGAGCCGTTTTAGGTAGGCGTGGTTGACTCTTTATAAAGAATATCTCTTTGGATTTGAGACTTTAGTCTTTGCAACTTTACAGATCTTCTTTATGCACCAAGAGCTTGTAACACTCCAAAGAGAAAGGAAAAATTGAAATCGCATCATATGACCCCTTTAAAGAGCACTGAAAAATAAGCTACAAACATCTGATATCACACAGATAAATGCATTAACACATGACTATCGACATTCACAATAATGCTCATTTGCTTAGTTCCAATAACCAAATATTGGTTTGCAAAATCCAGTTAAGCCCTAGTCTGATAGAAACAGCATCATCATCTCTAAACTAGTTCACTAGTTCAATATGATAAACCACTGTACCGAAAGATGGCCATATTCACATAGAATATTATTAGACTTCAAAAAAATACGTTTCTATAACACCTGTAAAAAATAAATAAATTAATATATTAATAAATGAATGTGTTTTCGTGTACTGAAGAATGTTTTACCTGAGGTACAGATTCATTCTCAAGTTGCACGTGCAGGTGTCGAACGTAATAAAGACTCGATCAATTTTATCGATTGCATATGATAAAAAAAGGTTTTATTTGAATGGATTATAGGTAAATGCCCACTTAATCCAGCACTCGTTTTGTTTTCTGTGTGTTGTTATCTGCGTGTGTCTAGTGAAAAAAAAAAACATTAATTGAAAAGAACTGACTCAAAATTATTCATTAGCGAGTTGTGTATCGCTAGATACACAGACATGCAACGTGGTGAACGATAATTTCAGTGAAAATGTAACGTTGTGGTGTTTGTGAATGAAATTACAGCTACACTGTACAAATTAGCAACCCTATAACACCACGGAAATAGCATAGCGTGACAATTTGCAGTGACACTACTGCCCAACACTGGTGCTCTAAAACTAGTACATAAATCCTAGTCACTTTCAGTCACTTTCACCTAGACGTCAGTGGCCATAGGCTACTAAACTGGATTAAGTCGTCATTCCATCAGGTGAGCGTCTGAATCACACTGTATTTTTTAACCAGAATATTTAGTCAACATTTTGTCACAAAGACAGTCGATTTCTTAAGATTTAATGAGACTGATGATTCTGTCATATAATAACAGAAATAAATGTGAAGAAATGAAAAGATTGAATTGGAAGAGGTGCATGAACAACAATGTTGTTTTAAAGCTACATGACTTCTTTAGATACAAAGCTTTCCAGCAGATTCATTCATAAACTATGAATGAAAAATAATCTGCATGCAGTAGGCTATGTGTGTGTGTGTGTGTGTGTGTGTGTGTGTGTGTGTGTGTCGCATATATATCAGG
>NW_015554222.1:364401-365108 GCF_001515605.1 Sinocyclocheilus anshuiensis
CGTTCAAATGATTTGCAATGCTTTGTCGCGTCCAGTGTAGATACGATGTGACAGCAAAAACATGGCGAGTGTGTAGCAAAGAATAGTGGACACGGAAAATAGATGATTCATATGTGAATGGACTGAACAGTTTTGAGTGAGTGAGTGAGTGAATGACTGATATCTTTGTTATGGGATACACGTGTTGGTTCGCAGTGAGTTCACAGTTTTAACGTACAAGTTTGCTGTCATATTATGTATGTTGTTCCTGCCGCGACGTCGCAGAAAATAAAAACCGTTCCTAAAATAGAATACCATGTCGCTTATTGTCACGTGTCGCTGTCGGGGGTGGTTAGGACAAAAACTACAAGGAAAAGATACTTTTTATCGCGTCGTGTCCAGTGTTGGGGAAAGTTACTTTTAAAAGTAATTATTTTTTTTCATTTTTAGGAATACTGAATCTGAGTGGGTTTTTTTTGTGTGAGTGAGATGAATTAATGCAGTAACATCTAACATCTAACAGTAACATCTTCTGATTTCTCTCGACATGTGGACAGGAGAGCTGTCAATCAGTAAATTGGGAAAAAAAAATAACTTGCGTTACTTATTTTAAAAAAGTAACTCAGATATTCTCTTGTAAATTAAAAAGCAATGCGTTACTTCACTAGTTACTTGAAAAAAGTAATCTGATTACGTAACTCGCGTTACTTGTAATGCGTTACCCCCAA
>NW_015554222.1:366473-366676 GCF_001515605.1 Sinocyclocheilus anshuiensis
ACTAGTTACTTGAAAAAAGTAATCTGATTACGTAACTCGCGTTACTTGTAATGCGTTACCCCCAACACTGGTTGTGTCTGGTTGGGACACACGGTGTTACAGTTTTTTTGTTTGTTCAGTTGTTTTTAATATTCAACAGGCAAAGTTCTTCTGTATCTAAATGTTCATAATTGTTTGAATAAAACAGACTACTGGGGAAAAAA
>NW_015554222.1:368024-371116 GCF_001515605.1 Sinocyclocheilus anshuiensis
ATTTCCCTCCTGTTTTCCAGTGTCCACCAAAATACCATGGTTACCTTCTGCTGTTTGAAGAGATACCATATTAATTTATAATAATTTTACAGCTGTAACATTAACTGCACTAGGCTGGCTGACATGACACCTCAATTTAGTGTTCCACTGGCCCAAATATTATGAACTATTTATATTAGTAAATGGTTTATAATTTAAACTAACAATTTAAACTATTATTTTAATACATTATATTTTATATATATATATATATATATATATATATATATATATATATCATGAATTACATAGTGAGAATTTAATTTGAGTCTGTTCCTCACACACAACTACTGTATAATTTCAGAAGACTTGTAATATAGTGCACAAGTCAATTTTAGAATACATTTATGTTTTTTTTTGTTTTGTTTTTGTCATTTTGAAAGTCCTCGTTGACTTTCACTATATGGAAAGTGGCCAGGATATTCTTTAAAAATTGGAATGGATGGACTGGGATGGATGATAATAATACACATAAATATTAATAATAATTATAGTATATCCATCCATTCCATGTTTGAGTGTTTTCTTCTGTGGTACACAAAAACATAATTTTTAAAGAATATCCTGGCCACTTTCCATATAGTGAAAGCCAACGAGGACTTTCAAAATGACAAAAAAAACATCATAAATGTATTCTAAAATTGACTTGTGCACTATATTACAAATCTTCTGAAATGATACAGTAGTTTTGTATGAGGAACAGACTCAAATTTAAGTTCTCTATGTAATTCATGATACATTTATGATGTTTTTTTTGTCATGATGGAGCTTGACAGTCATCTGCTTCCATATGTTTACCTAAGCCTAACCCTCGCAGAAACCATCATGTTCAAAAATCATTTGATTTAAATATTCACATGATTTGGCCAATTTATGAGCATTTTTAAGTAGTTAGGACAAATAAAATGTCCTCACAAGTTGTTTTTTATGATACTTCATTATATTAGTGAGGATGTTTGGCCCTCACAAACCAAACACTCTCATTAACATCAACAAGGAGCCAAAGTTGCTAAGGTTCTGATGAAAGGTCTCATCTGTAAGTGACAGAGTGCTTGTGACAGTTGCAGGGGATTGCAGTAAAGCCTCTTATAAGCACTAACTGTAGCTTCCCAATGCTGCTGAGAGACTGCAAGTTTGCCACACACACACACACACACACACACAAAAATAAACTGCAACAATAATGATTAAAATAAATAGTTTTTTTCCAGTGTACATAATCATAAATTATATTGTTTTTTTAATGACAAAATGTACAGTATGTGTGCAATTATACGCCCCAACAGGACGTTTGCTGAATACAGTACATCAGTTTCCATGAATACACACCCCATCCTGTTCTGCTGGAGGTTTGCCAGATGGTGGCAGTGTAGGAACAATTGCCTTCCTTTAAGTCTGTTAATTCTTCCTGCTTAATGATGGGGGAGACTCACGGTGCCTACCAAACGGGATATATCGCCCTCCGAAAGGCACTTAAGAGTGAAAACAATCATGGCCGCCATATTGAAGGGTCGTTCCAAACCGAAATGCTCAAAACTGGCCACTTCAAAGGGCCCTTCGGAATGAAGGATTTTGAAGGGTACAACTGATGGACACTTCGGGCTCCCATGATCCTTTGCGCAGATTCTTTGCATGATGACGGCACCTCCGTGTGGGCACGTGATGACGCAGAAGGGCACTTCAAGAAACAGTTGTTTGGTCCCCTACACCCTTCAACCCTTCGAAGCTCTCACTGGGCACGTGATGACGCAGAAGGGCACTTCAAGAAACAGTTGTTTGGTCCCCTACACCCTTCAACCCTTCGATGCTCTCACTCCGAAGGGTAAACCCTTTGAAGGGATTAGGGCATAGGGATGAGCCCTTCCGAATGGAACGCAGGATCAAACATACATACGTCAAGGGGATTTGAATACCTGCTGACCTGTAGACAACATAACATCCTACAACACCTATTTGTGTACCCATAACCCCTTTTTCCTTCCAAACCCTTCCCACAACACACAGACATATAAACCACACACTTTCAATCATAAGCTAATGGCCTTTTCCTCAATATAAATAGGTCAAAACAAGTGTCTGATGTAAGGAAGGACACTCGTTTGCCTGTGCACACAAACAAGGGTCAATGTTTGTTCAGCCACAGTTTTGCCAGAGCACTTCTTATAGAGCGTCTGCGTGTAATTAGCCCGTCAAGAGCCGTTTTCTGTTGCTCCAACCTGAAGCCTCTCCAGGGTTGAGCACACTCCATCAGTGCACCCTGGGATTTGACTTTGTTTATGAGAAAGCCGTTTCTAGGCTGTGCATACACATAGTGACAGAGGTGTATGCATGCATGCACACGCAAAAAAATTAATGTGACACCCAAATAAACTGTTAACACATTTTTATTGACACAAATGCATGCTTTTCATAGCCACACAAACTCACAAATGTGCACTGCAATGTTACCTTTGGAGAAACAAGAGGTGGGGCATGTAAAACCCATCCATTGTCCTTCGCTCCATTAGTGAACACCATGCAAGCACCACAAGTTCCTCCCCCTGTTAAAGCACACACACAAACACATATGCACACTTAATGCTGCAATCCTCTTTGTGAAAGTGACGCGCTTCTGTCAGAAACAGAGCTTAACTGAAGTGAAACAGGGAGAGAGAGAACCAGGCTCATTCAATTTCTGCTTGTCTGCCATCCGGTTAACTACTGTACTGTCCTGTCTGAGGTTCTGTGATCTGCTTTTTCTTTCAGGTTGATCAGTGGGACTACGAAAAAGACATCCAACCAGATCTTGGAAGCTTCTCATCTTGGACATTTGAAATTTGGGATTGTCAGCTGCTGATCAAAATCTCAACTTTAGCTTTGCACTCGCACAACTCTACAACTTTGGCCTGTGGTTTGGAAGATGCTAATAGCTTATGCAAATTGGATACAAATCTAACTGAGGACTCGCATATCCAGCTCTTATTATTTTTTGATTTTGTATTCTTTTAAACTTTGTGGAAGAGTTTGAATCCAAAGTATAACCTGGTGTATGAGCAAACGGGTGTGACTGTGAA
>NW_015554222.1:371865-397082 GCF_001515605.1 Sinocyclocheilus anshuiensis
TCAGGTGTTTTTTGGAAGGGTGGAGGACGACCCACTGGATTTCACTGATATGGACGGGCACGGGTATGACCGCTATGTGGATGGGGATAGGGACAGCTACCAGATTGATTACCGGCGTATCGTGGGGGACATGGAGCCGGCCAGGCCACAGATGTCATTACGAGACTCAGATCATCACTTTTATGGCCCGTTTACCCATAATACACTATACGGGCATGGGCACGGGCACGAGACAGCTGCCCAGCGCTACAGTGCCACCCGGATACAGGCAGGATATGAACCAGAAAGGTGAGAACATAGTGTAGGTCTAGTTAAAGGATTAGTTCACTTCCAGAATAAAACTTTCCTGATAATTTACTCACCCCCATGTCATCCAAGACATGGATTTCTTTCTTCAGTCGAAAAGAAATTAAGGTTTTTGAGGAAAACATTTGCAGGGTTTTTCTCCATGTAGTGGACTTCAATGGGGACCAATGGGTTGAAGGTCCAAATTGCAGTTTCAATGCAGCTTCAAAGGGCTCAACATGATCCCAGCCGAGGAATAAGGGTCTTGTCTAGCAAAACGATCGGTCATTTTCTAAAAAAATAAAATGTTATGTACGTTTTAACCACAAATGCTCGTCTTGCACTAGCTCGACTTCACACATTAAGTAGTCACGTTGGAAGGACGTAGGCGGAAGTACGGACCCAGTGTTTACAAAGCGAATGTGCAAAGAAAGCCAAACGCCCTTTACAAAAAAAAAGGTATAACAACGATGTCGGACGATTTTGAAGTTGGAGGAGAAAATGAGATGGAGTTTTTCACCCTACCCTACCTTTTTGAACCGGAGTACACAGACGAAGAGCTAACCGCGGGTGGCCTTTCCAACGTGATTACGTAATGCGTGAAGTCGTAGACGCGCATCGCAGAGCTAGTGCAAGACGAGCATTTGTGTTTAAAAGTATATAAATTTTTTTTTTTTTTTTTTTTAGAAAATGACAAATCGTTTCGCTAGACAAGACCTTTATTCCTTTGCTAGGATTGTGTGGAGCCCTTTGAAGCTGCACTGAAACTGAAATTCGGACCTTCAACCCTTTGATCCCCATTGAAGTCCACTATATGTGACCCTGGACCACAAAACCAGTCTTAAGTGTCAATTTTTCGAAATTGAGATTTATACATCATCTGAAAGCTGAATAAATAAGCTTTCCATTGATGTATGGTTTGTTCGAATATTTGGCTGAGATACAACTATTTGAATATCTGGAATCTGAGGGCGCAAAAAAAATCAAAATATTGAGAAAATTTTATTCTGGAAGTGAACTAATCCTTTATGAATGAAGGAATGAGAAGGTCTAGGATACTTTTTCTCAAAAATCTGATTTAACCATTCTAAGACATTATTGTATGTCATACTTGATCAAATTTAAACACACAAATATACATAATGTCTATGCCCATTATATATAATGGCAGCCATAATAACAAAAAATATAAACATTCTGTATATTCATGTCAATATATATATATATATATATATATATATATATACACATGAATATACAGAATGTTTATATTTTTGTCATTCATTTGTCACAATTTGTTTAATGCAGGCAGTAATGATAAAAACTGATACAAATATTGACAAAAAATATAAGCATACTGTATATTTATTTATTTATTCATTCATTCATTTCTATATTTATTTGTACAAACCCATTAATAATTAATATTGTTTTGGTAATAACTCATGTTGATTTTGGTCCCCTTTTGTGTTTGTATGTTTTCTTTATATTTTATTTGTGTTGTGTTGAAAAAGTAGATGGAATAATAGAAAAATAACAGCTGTGTATGAGTGGGAGAGAAGGAGGGGTGGCTCTGTTTTGTCTGTGTTGACCTCTGTTTGTCCAGTCAAAACAAGTGAAGACAGTAATGTATTGTAGATCAGCTGTAAATACAGAATCAGCATAATGATATAATAACAAATAAGCATTTTATTTAAGCATTTAATCATCATTGAACAACATTAAATGAATGAATTCAAAACAATTAATTAAATGACTGATGTTAGTTATGATAAAGTGTTTTTGCTACATATAATAACTTTTCAAACAGTCGTTCCAGCTTCTTAGCTTGAGAACCATTGCATAGATAAATGCTAAATCTCGTCTCAGTTTTAGTGGACATATGAAGTCAGTACCTCTCAAATTCTGTCTTTTTACGGTATATTTATTGTGCTAGCATTTAAAACCTATCAAAAGTATGTTTGTGCTATCATTATTTAAAATAAATGCCATTGGTTTGATATTTTGTTACCTAATATGGTGACATTCGTGCATAGATGTCCAAATACTTTTTGGGTCCACTGTATAAGCATCGATCTCATTCCTAAATAACAGTTGTAAATGTAAATGTACAATGTAAATGTCCACAGCAACAACCTGTGATGTTGTTTTGACTCTCAGGATACAAGACACATTTTCAGAAACCCCATGAGCTTTCAGCTGGATCTGCCATCACAGCTTATTACCTCAACCCAGCTTTGACACCGACACCTGTGACACAGGTGCTTCTCTAAGGGTCAAGCAAGGGTCTCCCCCACCTCTGCGGTTGACACTTTTGCCCTCAGAGGTTAGCTAGTATATAGCTGCCTCAGAACTGCAGCTCTTCAGCTTAGCTCAAGGACCATGTGACTCTGAGAATGTAAGACATGGCCCATCAATCTGTAGTGTGCCTGCATGCTCTTCAAAGCTCCTTACATATCTGAAATAAGCTCTGCTTACTGTGTCATGAAGCTCCGATGTGAAACGTTGCTGTAAAACAAATAAAATCTAGAGGGACTTTGTCATTTTTCCACCACATCTTTTCTCTTTCCCATTAGAGTCGGCTCTCTCGACAGATGAGAAGAGAACTTTAACGAAGGATTACATTGATAGAGCACTCTTTAGGTCTAATCTGCAGTTTAGAGTATAAATCCCACTAGGAAAGAACAGCACGTCTGTGTATGTTGAGAGGGCAAGATTAAATGTCTATCAGGAATAGATTCAGCTGATGGCATAACCACTTAGAGTCATCTGGGTGTTAGAAGCTGCCTATATGTTAAACAAGGCTTTAAATGTTGAATGAAGTGATAGAATGTTAAATGCACTGCTATTCTAGTGCAAAATGTATTACAAATCCCATGTTGTAATCGAAAATTCATTAATCAATGAATGATTTTGCAATTTACAATGAATGATACAAACCAATTTAAGTTGTTAAATACAAAAATACAACACACATGGAATTAAATTATTTTGTATGATAAGTGCATTGACATTTAAATTTTTATACTCAGAAAACATAACTAGGCTACCTGAAGATCTGGCATAAAACAAACTGGCATTTAGATAAAATATTTTTATTATATAATAATATATTATATAATATTATTATTAGAATTTGTTTGTTCTTTTTTATTTGGGGTAAATAAACAAACAAACAAATAAATGCAAAATACAGGCTTAATATAGTAGCCTGCCCTACATATAGGAATGACAATTACCAAAATAAGATCAATTCAATTTGAGATAAAATCAAAATAGTAATACAATAAACTATTACATCTCAACAAAAAATATTGCATCCTTTAACAAAATAAATTAAAAGGCAGCACAAGTTTCACTTCAAATAACAGGTTCATTGAATCAATGAAACAATCAATGAATAGTGTAGGCTATATATCCAGCCAAGCGTAATAATTATTTAGCTTTATAATTATTATATTATGTAATATAATTATAATCTGCCTTTAGCTTTATTACGAATTGGAAATGTTCAAAAGAGACCTACTCTGTTCAATGAGAGTCTCGAGAAACGCTCGGATATCCAGTTTGATTCGTGAGCATATTTTTAGACTTGTGCATCGGTTCGATCGAATCATCAAAGAGATTGTATCAAAAGAACGACTTGTTTACGAATCGGACTTCGCTTCTGTCAGAGTCTAGTTCAGTTTCTCAAGATACCGGTTTCAATGATATCTGTCAGGTAGTACGAACATTTTATGCGGTGTAATCCAAAAATCGCTTTAAGATAAAAGTCTCAGGTAGCCAAAACGGTTTGGCACGATAATGGCCCAGATCCGGCCGGCCAGATGAAATAACTCGGTTGCCAGACTCGGCATGGACATGGGATGAATGATGCCCCAGATTTGGCCCAAATAAACTGGCCCGAGTCCGGCTGCCAAAACTGCCAGCATTGGGCCACAATCACGCCGACAAGAATTGAAACACTTAGCCGGTACTGGCCCAAGTCTGGGTACTGAAACTGGGCCAACACCACCGGCATTGGGCCACAATCACACCAACGAGTGGCCCAATGCCGGCTCAGTTTCAGTACCCAAACTCGGGCCAGTAATGTCACCTTTACAAAGATTAAGGGTTTGGCCTTTACACCATTTGTTTTCATGGCATCCCCACCGACCCCATAACATCCATATGTGCCCCCCCTTCCTCAAGTAAGCGTACTCTAAAAGAGGCACAGACTGACAGAACGAGATACAAAAAGGGGAATAGACAATGACACGTATGGTTATTCAGACAATCTCAGACTGATAACATGAATGGTAACTCTGGTAAATGTTAACATTTGGAACATACCTTTGGAAGAATTTGCTTGCATCCGGGCCGCTCTTTTCTTCCCCCATCTCTGTCCAAAGTGAGCAGCAGCCATCTTTTGATGAACTTTTCAATCTCTCCATCTGATGCACTGCCAGTACTTGCATTTCTTTGCTCATTTCATTGAAAAAAAAAAAAGAAAAAAAAAAAAAAACAGTACAATGGGGCAAAAGCGAACTCACAATTATAGCTTCATTATAAATAAACATTACTTTGATGTTATATGTGTCGAACGGTTTATTAAAATGATATTATATGTTAGATTATCAAATGTTTACTCACCAGGGTAGCAATTGCATTTTTTTTTTTCAGTGAGCAGTGTTCTTTATCATTCCTGTAATAACACGACTCTTTAAAAGAGAAACAATTACAGTGGTGTGAAAAAGTGTTGGCCCCCTTCCTGATTTCTTATTTTTTTGCATGTTTGTCACACTTTAATCTAATATACTTTTTATATATTTAAAGATAGTAAATTTTTTGTTAGTATATTTGCAATGTACTATTAAAACAGATAATATATTACAAATACAATAAAGTATACTTTTTTTTCACAAGGGAAGTTCTTCTGGTCTTCTGGCA
Organism: Sinocyclocheilus anshuiensis; assembly: GCF_001515605.1. Taxonomy (NCBI): domain Eukaryota; kingdom Metazoa; phylum Chordata; class Actinopteri; order Cypriniformes; family Cyprinidae; genus Sinocyclocheilus; species Sinocyclocheilus anshuiensis. The sequence continues at coordinate 377,080 of NW_015554222.1, forward strand.
ATTAGCAGCACAAAAAGCCTATCAGGATTAAGATAAAAAATACACTAAGAAATAACAAGATATTATGTTTAAGTTTAAATGTCACTGCTACATACTATTTACTACATTGTAAACGGAGACCCACCCCCAGCACTCAACCTAAACTGGTCCGGGTATGCATGCCCATATCTCAGCCAAAATCAGACCAGCACTTACCGCAATTGGCCCGATTGCGCTGGCTACCTGGGGTGGCATAAGTAAATTCTGAGATATTAAATAAAAAATGAATTACTGACTCGCAAAAACAGGTTTGGGGAGTGTTTAGCTCAACTTTTCCGGTTCCTTTTCCAAACGCTAAACTGAGCGGGTTATCATGTGACTTCAGTAAACGCGGTTGACGGTCTCTGGACACACTGCTGCGAGTCTCACCATGAGACCCTCCATCATGAGCAGCTTTAGCCTCCTCAGAACGCTGCGGTTCGGGATGAGAGACCGCTGTTCCTCGCACTGATCTCTAATGCACTTTAATACAGCCATCATCATGTGAGATACTGTACATGAGGGGTGAATATTCAGCAGAAGGAAGTGTGCTCATAACACTGCTCCGAAAGAGAAAGTAACTCGAACCTGTAAGTGGATTCCTATTTGTTCTTAGTTGTCGTCTACCGCGCGTATAAAAACGTAATGTTTCTGGATCTATAAGAATGAACAGTAAGTTATCTGCATAGAAAACTGTAGTTTTAAATTCTTCTCATTTTGAATTTATTTGTATTTTTGACATGTATCTTGCTTAACTATCAGTCAGGCATTTTTCCTCTATTTATATAGGCTATGTATTTAGCAAACGCTTTTATCCAGTGCGTAAAGAATATAATATAATATAGTATATCTATAGAGAGAGAGAGAGAGAAAGAGAGAGAGTCGTTCATTTTATTTAATTATTTTAATTATTAATAAAAAAAATATTTTAGTTAATTTTATATATATATATACATCCCTCTCCAAAAAGTGTTTTAAAGTTGTTGTGTTAGTTTACAGGTAGAACATTGTTTGTATGCACAACAATACAGTCATACAGTACATTTTGTCTGTGGATGGTTAAAGTTGAAACCAAGTTTCATGTGCATGTGTTACAAATTCTTTTGCATGTTTGCATGGTTATAGCATGGCTGATTACCTTATCAGTGGGGGAACTGGGTACGTTCCAGAGGATGGGCGCACTGCCCAGCAGCTCTTTGCCATCGGTGATGGTCTCACATACAAGTAAGTCGAGGATGCAAAAACGATGCAAAAACCTTTTTTAGATGCCCTGCCTTGTAATCAGACACTTAGACTGATATGGACAGCACAGTGTCAGCGCAGGTCCTATCATGTGTAGCTTCACCCTGGCACACACACACATGCACTCTAGGTAGGCATCTTTCTGGACATCTGTCATGAAATGGCTCTCAACTCCATGGCAACCCTCTGTGCATCTCCATAGCAACGGGGAGCTCAAGTGCTCAGTCCCAGCACATGCAGCCCATGCTTATGGGACAATGCAAAACCAGAGTGCATGTGTGGTCCTTTTTGTCCCTGTTTTCTTTCTTATTCCTGATCCAGCTTGCTTAACATAGGCTTTAGTATCATTTATGAACATTGGTTCTTTTTATACAGTATGTTTTGCATCAATGCATCAAATGAGCTTGTGTTTGTGTGTGAATATGAACATGTTTAGGCTTTCCCAGCCTTATGAAAACTTGTTAGCAGAGCAGTGGTCTCTGCGTTTATTTTTGTCATGCTGGCTGGAGTGTTTAATCTGGTCTAATGGAGGTTTTATGAGCATTAGGCCACACGGGGCGGGACACTGAACAGTGCCTTCTCACACATCCTCCTGAGACAGACAAATCCGGTCCCAATTTTCCTGTATCAAAACATTATCATGCTTTAAAGTGAGGGATGTCATTTAAAACTTTCTACTAGAGACAATAACAGTGCTTTTAACTGAAGTCACATGTGTGCGTGTGACATTGGTGACACGGTTAAGAACATTAACAGGATGTCTCAGTACACCACATGTTAAGTAGATTATATGTCTCCTCTTGACAGGACCAGAGGCATACTGTACGAGTGCAAGTGTACAATTTGTGCTACATGCAAACACACATATTCATTTACTCATACACTGGATCACAGTAATTAGTCAACTTACACTACCGTTCAAAAGTCTGAGGCCGGTAATATTTTTTAATGTTTTTGAAAGATGTCTTCTATGCTCACCAAGGCTGCATTTATTTGATAAAAAATGCAGTAAAAACAGAAATATTATTACAATTTAAAGTAACTGTATTCTGTTGAAATATATTTTAAGTTGTAATTTATTCCTGTGATGCAATCCTAAATTTTCAGCAGCCATTACTCCAGTTTTCAGTGTCAAATGATCCTAATAATTATCAATGTTGACAACAGTTGTGCTGCTTAATATTTTTGTGGAAACATGATACATTTTTTTTCAGGATTCTTTGATGAATAGAAAATTCAAAAGAACAGCATTCATCTGAAATAAAACATCTTTTGTAACATTATAAATGTCTTTACTGTCACTTTTGATCAGTGACCTTGCTGAAGTTAATTTCTTTAAAAAAATAAATAAAAACGTACTCACCCTAAACTTTCAGATGGTCGTGTTCAGCAGTCACATACATTGCTGTCATGTTTGCATAAACTAGCCATAATAATACCCACAATTCTGGATCAACCTTAGTTTGTTTTATGTTTGTTTTAGAGTGTTTGTGACACAGATTTGAGAGTGTGTTTAAGCATTTTGTAATTCTGATAATGTTCTGATTCATAAATTGCTGATCTAAAGGTCATTGTTGCCTAACTCTGCCATCTGTCCTTCCTCATTCAGTGATTTCCTGATACTGCCTGGCTTCATTGACTTCACATCCGATGAAGTGGTAAGTACCAACATTTATCAGAGGTTATCAACAAATGGGTGGAACAGGCCTCAAAAGCTCTTGTATTAGCAAACAATTTAGTGCACAGGATAATTTTTGATCACATGAGTCAACTCAGATGCTAAGTTGATGGAAAAGGAGCTCTTTAACTATCAGTGAGGTGAAAGATCTGCAGAGGACAGTGTTTGTGTGGATGAGAGGTTAACATGGCTGTGCTAGCGTCCACACAGTCCCTGGTGTGCTGGGCATGTTGTCACAAGCATTGAAGCTCAGGTGTGTGTGTGAGAGAGAGAGACAGAGAAAGAGACCAGGCCGACACAAATATCAGTCCCAACTTTAAACACATTTTTAATAAAAAATTGAGTGAATTTTACTATCCTGGGATAGATTATAAACCAATCATTTAGTAAAACAGGGAATCAGTTACACTTAAAGGTGGGGTAAGCGATTTCTGGTAGCCAATGTTGACATTTGAAATCACCAAAACAAACACGCCCCTACCCCAAAAGGGTCTTGCCCCTGTTTTGATAGCTCCGCCCCACACATACGTACGCAACCCAGGCATTGATTGATTGATTGGCTACAAGTTTGTTTTGCTACTCGGCCCGAATCAGTTTTCTAAAGTGTTTTTGACACTTACCCCACCTTTAATAGGTAGTATTTCAACTTATTTTGTTGAAAAACTCAAAAATGTTTGATTTAGGATAGTCTATGAGTTTGTTTAAAATGTTTTGTTTTTTTTCCAGTTGGGCAGGTTAGCTTTCTGCTGATGTAAATGCATGTACACAACACTGTGTTTTCTTTGAGCACTTCTGAGATTACGCTGAGCTGCAGTTAATGAAGGGACACAGGTGTTATAGAGGGAGAAGAAAAATAAGACATGTCTATAGTGCTTTTGTAATTTTTTTTTTTTACATATTTCTATTTAGCTTTATTTAATCATTTCATTTTTTTATTTCAGTTTTAGTTATTTTAGTACTTCAAATTATTTAATTTCATTTAGTTGCTTTGGATAGAAAGTAGGGATGCTCATACAGTATTAACCGTTTAACCGTTAACCGATTAATACTATCAGTTAAACGGTTTAAAAGTTTTTTTTTTAAAGTTTGCTGTTAAATAAAAATATTCTAAACATATTTGTTAACTCACAGGGGCGTGTTGATATGTGCAACCACACGTGCCTACAGACATGTTTCGCTGCACAAGCACCTGCTCCACTTTCACTTAACTGAAGTAATAAAGGCAGCACAATGGCAAAAGGCAATATTGGATAAATGGTTATCAGAGAGTGAATCCGTGAGTGAATGTATTTAAAGGGGTCATATGACGTTGTTGCTAAAAAGAACATTATGTTGTGTATTTGGTGTAATGAAATGTGTTTATGCGGTTTAAGGTTAAAAATCTTTCTTTGCATGAACATTTGGGCGGTGTTATGCAAATATTCCCACATCGTGACGTGGACATGTGGGGGCGTGTTTAAACGAGGCGTTTTAGGAGGGTGTGGACGAGTCTTAACTTTTATAAAGAATATGGGTTTGAGACTTTAGTCTTTGCAACTTTAGGGATCTTATCTATTCACGAACAGCTTGTAACACTCCAAAGAGAAAGCAAAACTTGAAATCGCATCATATGACCCCTTTAAATTCTGAATGGGTTATAGCCAAAAAAGCGCGCATATTAATCATTAAAAAGCTGTCACTCATCTCAGTTTTTCGCGATCTCACAAAGTTCCGTTATATTCAGTGAAGCTGTACACTACTGCACAACTAAATCTCTTATTTACATCGTGTTTATATTTAGTTTGTTCTAATGAGAGAATTCGCGAGCATGCACAACTCAGAAACACTGAACAAAACTGCTGCTTAATGAGCAGTGAGTGGATTCTAACTTCAACACCTCTGATTGGCCATTACATTCATGAAATTAACAGACATGTCTGTGATTGGCTACAATGCTCAACGCTGCAGAAACCTGTGTTTAATGAAAAAATACCTGTTTATTAAAAAATAAAAACTATACAAGTTGTGCACAGAGGTAGGCCTGCAATGTATTTTTATGTCTGACGAAAAAACATGCGGTTCTTCAGAGCGCATACAATTATTTTATTCTTTTTATTTATATTATATTATTCTGTTTTTCTTTGTTCTCAGAAGCGCTGCAGGTACGTGATAATTTGACTATGTGTGAATTCAGGTTCTGTTGTTGCTCTGTTGTTCTGTATCCTGCTGTTTGCACATGTTAAAATAAATATAATATATATTTTTGTATTTTTAATGGGTCACAGACACTCGTCCATTCTATTATTTATTTAAAACTAATTTAATATTCTAGTCTTATCAGTTAATGGTTAGGCTAATGTTCAGATAACGAGCGGTGGTTGTCGGTTGGGAAAATTAACTGAAATGAGCATCCCTAATAAAAAATTCAAAGAAAACCATAATTAGAAATAAATTTAAAATAGGATATTTTGTAACAATATAAATGTCTTTACTGTCACTTTTGATCAATGTAAGGAGTCCTATATAATTATAGTATTTATTATTTTATTTAATTAAATTTTCATTTTTAAGGTTAAATTTGTCATCTGATATTTATATTTTATTTGACTTCAGCTTTATTTCAATTAACATTTCTTAATAGTTTCTGTTTTATTTAACAATAAGAATAATTATTTAAACAATAACTAGACTGCTCTGAGTTCCCTGTACTGTAAATGTTTTCTTTAAAGAAATCATTCGCCAAAAATTTTCTCACCCTTGTGCTGTTCCAAACCTGTATGATTTTTTTGTTCTCCATGAAACACAAAAGGTAATTTTTACATACACCTAAGTAGCAGACTTACAGTATGTGGCGTTCCTAAATTGACCAATCATAAATTAGCTTTGCTTAGTTGAACATGTCTGTTTACATAGACATTTTATCCCTTTGTGATTTTTTGTAACGGTCACGTGTTGTCACAGGATTTGACATCTGCCCTGACCCGGAAGATAACCCTGAAGACGTCACTCATTTCATCTCCCATGGACACAGTCACAGAGTCCTCCATGGCCATCGCTATGGCTGTAAGTAACACTCACAGAAACATTATATATCAGCACTTGTACTAAATCGTAACTGCTTTTCCATTTCATCCACTGGTATGTCCCATAGCTCATGGGTGGAATAGGAATTATTCATCACAATTGCACACCTGAGTTCCAGGCCAATGAGGTCCGGAAAGTCAAGGTCAGTCATATGATAGATGAATAAAACAAAAACAAAAATAAAATAAAAAAAAACAAATATAAAACTTGTATTTTGTAAATCTGGTATATTGTAGATACACATATTATGATAATAGTGTGTTATCTGATTTTTGGGTTTAAGATGTAATGATAATTATCAGTTATTAAAATGTTTTGTGTGTCTATCATATTGGCAGAAATTTGAGCAGGGCTTCATTACGGACCCTGTAGTGATGAGTCCACGGCACACGGTCGGCGATGTGTTTGAAGCAAAGGTGCGGCACGGTTTCTCCGGCATCCCTGTCACAGAAACCGGCAAGATGGGAAGCAAGCTGGTGGGCATCGTTACGTCACGAGACATCGACTTCCTGTCAGAGAAAGATTACGACAGGCCGCTGGAAGAGGTTTGTGATGCCAAACTTCTAAATTCTAAATAAACTCTTTAATAACTTAAAATTTGATTCCAATTTAAGTGACGTTTCACAATCTAAGTATTCATTTAACTTCCATAAAGTGGCATTTTGAGTGAAACTGAATCTTCAGCAGCACAACTGTGTTCAACATTGATAATAATAATAAATTATTCTTGAGCAGCAAATCAGCATATTAGAATGATTTCTGAAGGATCATGTGACACTGAAGACTGGACTAATGGATGCTGAAAATTCAGCTTTGCATCACAGGAATAAATTACATTTTATACTTTTTTACATTTCATGTTAAAATAGGAAATAGTTATCTTCAATTGTAATAATATTTCACAATATTACTGTTTTTACTGCAGTTTTGATCAAATAAATGCAACCATGGTGAGCATATGGGGCTTTCAAAAACATTTTGGCCCCAAACATTTAAACAGTAGTGTATAAGAAAATCAAAATTTATTTTGAATATTGTAGAATTTAAAATAACATTAATCACTGATGAATCATTCACAATAAAACATTTATTAAGTTACATTTATTAAGAAAATAAATTATTCTGAGTTTGTTTTGTCTTTAAACACTCATAATAGTCCTGAATACTACTAATATGCATGAATGATAGTTTCTGAAATATCTCAAATCCTCCAGGCAATGACAAAACGAGAAGATTTAGTGGTTGCTCCAGCAGGTGTAACATTAAAAGAGGCGAATGACATCTTACAGCGCAGTAAAAAAGGTAGGAGCATCAACTTCAGTCTTGTTTATGTTGTGATGTTTAGCACAAGCTTGCAGATCACATTCCTGTTTTTCTCTCTCAGGTAAACTGCCTATAGTGAATGACAGCGATGAGCTTGTAGCTATAATAGCTCGTACCGATTTGAAGAAGAACAGAGACTATCCTCTAGCCTCCAAAGACTCTCGTAAACAGCTGCTGTGTGGCGCTGCCATCGGCACCCGGGAGGACGACAAGTACCGGCTAGACCTGCTCATGCAGGCCGGAGTGGACGTGATAGTTCTGGTGGGTCCTAAGAGGAATAGGGTGACATTTAAATTTTAATGATACTCAGCCCTCTTTCTGGAGATCAAGATTTTTGCATCGCTTTTGCTGCTTTCATAATTTGTTATGCCGTGATGCAAAGGATAGATGTAAACAGTTAATGAGAAACATTAACTTTTAAAAGAACGGCTCACCCAAAAAATTTGTTTGTTTCTTCATCGGAACAGATTTGGAGAAATTTAGCATTACATCACTTGCTCACCAATGGATCCTCTGCAGTGAATGGGTGCCGTCAGAATGAGAGTCCAAAATGCCGTGATGCAAAGGATAGATGTAAACAGTTAATGAGAAACATTCACTTTTAAAAGAACGGCTCACCCAAAAAATTTGTTTGTTTCTTCATTGGAACAGATTTGGAGAAATTTAGCATTACATCACTTGCTCACCAATGGATCCTCTGCAGTGAATGGGTGCCGTCAGAATGAGAGTCCAAACAGCTTTTTGACTTTTTCACTGGAGAAAGCAATATTATTAATAGAGAACTAGCATTCCTTTGAGTCCTGGAAGCTATGGTTTGAAGTTAAAAACGTCTTTAATGATTAATTTGTATCTTACAAACATGCAGCTTTTCACTTCACAAGACATTAATTGATGGACTGGAGTGGTGTGGATTACTGTGATGTTTACATGCAGCTTTTCACTTCACAAGACATTAATTGATGGACTGGAGTCATGTGGATTATTGTGATATTTTTATCAGCTGTTTGGACTCTTATTCTGACGGCACCCATTCACTGCAGAGGATCCATTGGTGAGCAAGTGATGTAATGCTAAATATCTCCAAATCTGTTCTGATGAGGAAACAAACTCATCTACATCTTGGATGGCCTGAGGGTGAGTGCATTTCTAGCAAAACTTCATTTTTGGGTGAGCCATTCCTTTAAGCAAAAAATGCATCCAAAAGAAATCCTTTAGCAACAAACCTGTTTAGCAAGCAGAGACAAATGTGTCAAACATGGTAAATGACCATAATCATACACCTGCAGAGCACATGCAATGGAGACTTTGTTTACAGTCAAACACCTGCAAAGCTAAAAATAGCGTTTCCATTTTATTTCTTTGTTCCATGTGTCGGGTAGTCGGGAACGCAGAATTAGCATGTTTTCATGCTTGAGATTTTCAGTGGTAAACTGTATTGGGCCAAAGGTAGTTTGAATTACACTCACAATGTATGTTATGAGTAAACCATATTCTGACCAGTGTTCATTTCGTCAATGAAGACGACGACGAAAAATATTCGTTAACAAACATTTTTTCTGTGACTAAGACGAGACGTTGAAGAGCTAAAACTAATATCTGATGATGATAAAAACTATGACGAAATATAAGTTATCAGTGCTCAAATACACACACAGCAGTCCAAATGTCTATCATGTACAGTATCTCATGTAAATACAGTCGGTTATGGATTAAGTGAACGTAAACAGGTGGATGAAAACTGAACGTGTGTCAGTACTACATGCATGCCTTCCGTCTTAAAGGGACAGCATTCCTAATTAAGTACCTATCCGTGTCATTAATGTTAACCAACAAAAGATGTTAAATAGTTGGAGGAGAGAGGACCAGGCCTGGATTTTATTTTGTGTTTGGTGTGCGGCAGTTGTCCGCGAGGGGCTGCCGCTTTACTTTAATTTTGTGTTTGCTTATTTTATTCAAGTTTTCTTTAAATGTTCGCCGGTTCGAAGGAGGCGGGAACCGGCGAACGTTCAAAGAAAACTTTAATAATAAAATAAACACAAAATAGCGCGACAGTCATCCGCGAGGGCTGAACACAAACACAACCAGAACACAAAATAAAATTCAGGCCTGGTCCTCTCTCGTCCAACACTGTCGTCACTCCTCCTTTTATCCTTTCGGAGCTCCTCCGTGGGACTCGAGACCGGTGAGTGGCGCAGGTGTCGTGCATTAGCATTTACTCCACCGGCCTCACTCCGTTCCCACGGCTCTCGGCCCCGCCCCTCTCGTCACAACTACATATAAAATAGCTACCAAAATAAATGTTGGTAACTGCAGTTTGACTAAAAGTAATGACTAAAACTAGACTAAAACAAGGAAAGACTCAAATGACTAAAATGTGACTAAGACTATTAAGCATTTTCGTCTTAAGATAAAGACTAAGACTAAATCAAAATTTACACTGGTTCTGACTAATTCTCAGATTGAGATTTAGTTTGCTATATGATGGCCAGGTTTGGAGAGTTTGTTAGTAAGCCAAAATGTTTGTGAACTGCTCAGAGACCTATAACGAAGCAAGTGTAGAACACTCTTAAAGTGTGAACCAGAAAATCAAGATGTTTGATTTTACTTGGAAAATATTGGCAGGTATTTGAGGGAAGGGTTGCAATTAAATTCTGAAGGCTGGTATGCAAAATAATCCTGCAAAAAATTATTGTATGACAAACAGTATATGATGTCAGGCTCTAGGGCGTGACCAAGGATGCATTTATTTGATCAAAAATACAGTAAAAACAGTAAAACTATGAAGTAATATTGCAATTTAAAATATCCATTTTCTATTTTATTATATTTTAAAATACAATTTATTCCTGTGATGCAAAGCTGAATTTTCATCATTCTCCATTCTCTGTTATTCTAATATGCTGATTTGCTGGTCAATAAATATTTCTTATTATTGTCAATGCTGAGAAAAGTTTGTGCTGCTAAATATTTTACCGTGATGGATTAAAAAAAAATTTGGGGGGGGATTCTTTGATAAATAGAAAGCTCAAAAGAAGAGCATTTACAATGTTTTGTAACATAATAAATGTCTGGACTCTCTGTTGATCAATTGAATGCAGTCTTGCTGAATAAAAGTATCAATTTCTTTAAAAAAATAAAATAAAATCTCACTGACCCCATAACTTTTGAAAGGTAGTGTACCATCTAATCTGCTTATACAGCTTTGGAGTTTGTATACTTTGTACTGAGTAAAGTGAGGTTTAGAATCTGATGTTTAGAATCTGTGTCGGTCAAATAAATGTATAGGTTGTTTTATTGACTATATTGACTACTTTGAACAAAGAATGATGTCATTGCTTGCAAACGACAGTTTTGAGACAGAATTGATTTATGTTCTTACCAAAGAACTTGATTAGCTGGTTCAGGTGTGTTTGATTTAAGATGTGACAGTATCTTTACTTTCACTAGGAAATGAATTAGAGGGTGGATTAGGGCAGGGTAGAAACTAAATTCTACTGCAGAATAGAACTGCATCAACTGTTCATTCCTTGTGCTCAAATAATATCGCATAAAGTTCTGACAAAAGAAGTCTTTGAACATTTTCAAAGAGTTGGTCTCAGACTGCAAAATTGGGGCCAAAATCACAGTATACACACAATGTTGATCCTTTTAGCTCTTAACCCTACATATGTGATGGTTTTTCTGTTATTCTGTCTCAGGACTCTTCTCAGGGGAACTCAGTGTTTCAGATCAGTATGATCAACTACATCAAACAGAAATACCCAGAACTACAAGTGGTGGGAGGAAACGGTGAGGCTTTTTTCCCTTTTGTGCGGTTCTCACTTTTCTGTATAAACTGAGGATAGCTTGAGTAGAGTGATATTAGACATATTTAAGATGCATAGACCTGCAATTGTAGTTTTCCAAAGTTAAATCAAGTAATAGCATATTCTTTGTGTTTTATTCTTTCTCTTGTATACAGTGGTGACTGCTGCTCAAGCAAAGAATCTTATAGATGCCGGTGTTGATGCTTTACGAGTGGGCATGGGCTGTGGATCCATCTGCATCACACAAGAAGGTATGTGTGAGTTTCTGACTGACTTTGGAAGACAAACTTGCCGTGGAAAGTTCCCAGAAGTTAGCTAAATGTGAAATAACTTTATGAGGAGGACACACTTTAAAGTAAAACTGGTGCATTTATTACTTCTGATTTACTTCTGAAAATGGCAAAAGTTTTATTTTAGGGTTAGGGTTAGGATTTGGGATTAGTCTTTATTTTATTTTATTTTATAAAAATAAGAATTACCCACTTTTATAGCAATGTAAACGTGTATATTTAGACATACTTTAAGGGAATATTCATGTCTAAAAATGGCAAACGTTTTATTTTAGAGTTAGTATTTTGGGGATAACTATTATTTTATTTTTCAGAACGTTAATTAGATTAATTATATATAGCGATGTAAATATGCGTACGTGTGTGTTTATCATATAGTGATGGCACGTGGGAGACCGCAGGGCACGTCTGTGTATAAGGTGGCTGAATATGCCCGGCGTTTTGGGGTTCCGGTCATTGCAGACGGTGGCATCCAGACGGTTGGGCACGTTGTCAAAGCCCTTGCTCTGGGAGCATCCACAGGTGTGTGTTTTTCCGGGTGATTTGCCTGAACGATCATTGTTATTAATAGCTGGAATTTGTTTGCCTACATGTCCATGTCAGACCATGCCCTTCCCTTCTGCCTGTTTTGTTTCAGTAATGATGGGGTCATTGTTAGCGGCAACCACAGAAGCGCCCGGTGAGTATTTTTTCTCAGACGGCGTACGACTGAAGAAGTACCGTGGCATGGGCTCTTTGGACGCCATGGAGAAAAGCAGCAGCAGTCAGAAACGTTACTTTAGGTAAACAGTCTTAGACTCAGATGTCTGAATGTGTACATGGATAAAGATGACAGTGGGTGTTTCTTTAATTATGAATACTGTTTGTTTCGGCTTTGTGCACAGGAGAATTTTTTTACATTTTGATATTTTTTCAGTCATGAACATTTTCTCCATAGTGTCATTTCCAGCACATCTTCTCAAATGATGATAACAGCATCCTCTGGTGGAAATGAGGGATGGAAATAAACTGTTAACCTTTGTCTTGCTAAGACAAATTTAATTGCTAGCAGTTTAATTATCCTAAATACAAACAATTACTTAGAATTTTCCTTATTTTCTTCACACATTACATGTCATATTTCATCTCGTGTATGCTCTTCACTGACAGTGTTGTTTCCTTGGTAACTTATTTAAAAACGGTTTATGATGGAAATGATACCAAAACTGATGTGTGATTTTTGAAAAATTAATTTAATATTTTTTACGCAATAAATATTAGAATAGTTTATAATAGTTTTGACAGTCATCCTGTAGTTTACAGTGGAAATTCATATTTTAAATTATAAATATTATAAATTGTAAGCTAAATATTATGACTATGATATATATATATATATATATAAAACTAAATATTATAGTTGAGCTTTCAGTATATGGTAACAATTCGTATTTCATACTTTTATAAGCCAAGGTCCGAAACAATTAAATACATACATAAATGGCATTTTGAAAGTGAAAATAAATAATAAAAGCATGACATTATTATAACCTTCATATAACAGAAAAAGTTTTTTAAAAGTTTAGTGACGTAACAATTGTAAGTAAAAGTCATATGGTGCTTGTAGTTGAAGAAACACCCCAATAAGATATATATGATCTGTTATATTTAACTTTTTTGTATTGTATGCGGGACATAATGGGTTGTGTGTGTATATGTTTGTGTTTTCCAGTGAAGGTGATAAAGTGAAGGTGGCTCAGGGAGTCTCTGGCTCAGTTCAGGACAAAGGCTCAATACACAAATTTGTTCCATACCTCATCGCTGGAATTCAACATGGCTGTCAGGATATCGGTGCAAAGAGCTTGTCCATTCTGCGGTAAGCGTGTCATTTTCCCTTATAGACATCTGGAAAGCTTGACAAAAGACCTCATGAGATCAAAATTGCAGGTTTGTTTCTTTTAATTCATGTTTATTAGCTTTAAGCCCATCTCTATGCTAGTATATGCTGTATTCTAGTCCCTTTAGGAATACACTAGCAGCCGTTTAACTAAAGTCTTTCTTTTCTGGACCAAACTTTTATCAGATATACACTACTGGTTAAAAGTTTGGGTTTTTCAACAAGGCTGTATTTATTTGATAAAAGTACAGTAATATTGTGAAATATTATTACAGTTTAAAATTGTTCTGAAATAGAATGTTTTCTATTTAATATATTTAAAAATGTAATTTATTCCGCAACATTGACTGTAATAAGAGCCATTGTTAATAATTGAGCACCAATAAAATTGAGCTTTGCCATCACAGGAATAAACTACATTTCAAAATATATCGAAACAGAATTATTTATTAATTAAAAAAAATGTTTTATATAATTTTTGTATAATTCAATTTATAGAATTTAATTTTATAATATTACTTTATAATATTAATTTCTATAATTCATAGTTTAATTTGATAATATTTCACAATATTAATGTTTTTACTCTTGGTGAGTGTAAGAGACTTCTTTCAAAAACATTAAAGTCTTTTTTTATTATGAAAAAAATGTAATTGGAATAATAATTAAATTCCAATTAATTATCCAAAATTTTGGCCGGCAGTTTTTTCTTCTGGAAAAAATTAACAAAAAATATTATACGTATTTTTCACTAAACAATTTTTTGTACAGTAATTCTCTTTAGAAAAGAGTATCCTCTTTTATTTAAATTATAAATATCACCAACAATCGACTAGCAGCAGTAGCTAGTAGTGAATCATGGTTCACAGTTGTACTAATGCTTCTACATTATTTTCTTTCAAACATCAGAAATAAATGGAATTTAATTCATTCTCAATGTGTCTTCATTGCTTCCATCCATGGAATAAGCTGTCAAGTCTGCATTTATCAAGCTGTAATGTAAACCAAAAGCTATTGACTATATAAAATAATAAAACTTCCTAAAATAAAACATAAACACGAAAAAGAATGTAGTCTGTTTTTACCTACATCTGTGTAAGTCTCACCTGTGTTACATATAGATCGATGATGTACTCTGGAGAGCTGAAGTTTGAGAAGAGGACCATGTCTGCTCAGGTTGAGGGTGGAGTTCATGGACTGCATTCGTAAGTATCCGCCCACTCATTTAGCCCCACCCACCTGACCTACCATGTGTGTGTTTCTTTCCTCACACCACATACCCTAAAAAAAAAAAGCTGTGAACACATTTCACGTCATTTAGAATTCTTGTGGTTCACATCAAACTAAAAGTTTAGCAATCCCCTCTCTGTTTTTTTTTTTGTTTGAAGTTCCTCTCAGAGACCCTCAGTCCATCCCTTCGTACATTGTCATGGAAAAGTAGAGTTTACATGTGAAACTGTCTTCTCTTCCTTTCTCTTATGCTGTCATCATAGATATTCTGTTGTGCCATGTAAGTATAATAGCGTCTCATGTCTCTTATAATAGTGTTAAGTTTTGGTGGAGGGAATTGTGTAACAGCGGTACGATCTGGGCTCTTTAGTGGGCATTGAGACTATTTTAGTTTCCTCTTACTGTCGTATCATGTAGACAAACCTAGTGTCCACTATCCCAGTGTCCTGCTGTGGTTGTGTACTCGTAACACTCTCAGAGGCTTGTCTTTGACAGGGAAATTATCTTGAAAGAAACCCACTCCCACTTTTAAAAGGATAGTTTACCCAAAAATGACAATTCTGTCGTCATTTATCCACCTGAAAATTTCAGAGCCTTTTTTATTTCCATACTTCGCATGCAAATGGTGACTAGAGGCTGTCAGCCTTCAAAAAGGACAGAAAAAGACCATGAAAGTACATTAATGTTCAAAAGATGGGCTCAGTAGGGTTTTTAATTTTATTTTAAGAAGTCTCTTATGCTCACTTATGTGAAATGATATGAAATATTATTAAAATTTAAAATAACAGCTTTCTATTTAAATATTTTTTAAAAATGTAATTTATTCCTGTGAAGCAAAATTGAATTTTCAGCAGCCATTACTCACATGATCCTTCAGAAATCATTATAATATGCTGATTTGCTGTTTAAGGAAAATTTCTTATTATTAATGCTAAAAAAGGTTGTGCTGCTTAACATTTTTATGAAAACTTTGATAAATGTTTTCAGGATTCTTCGATGATTAGAAAGTTCAAAAGAACAGCATTTATTTGAAATAGAATTTTATAGAATTATATAGAATTTTATAGAATTATCTTTCATATAAATAAATAAATAAGATATCTCACTGACCCCAAACTTTTGAATGGTAGTGCATCATAAAAATAATCCATATGACTTGTGCACTATATTTCATATGATATCTTTGTGTAAAGAACAGACTGGAATTTAAGTCGTTATTCAAATATGACACTAGATTTGACATCTAAGGCCATTATTTCTCATGCGTCTCATAACCAATGACAATAAGCAAGTTCAATATTTGGAAGCAAAAATTATATTTAAGACTGAATAATGTCTTAAATTTTAGTCTGTTCCTTGCTGAAGGGCACTGTTATGATACTTCAATGCTGCTTTTTTATATTCATTTTTGGGCGAACTGTTCCTCTAATGGAGTGATTTCATTGAGTTGATTTGACATGTTTGTAAATTTGTTTTTTTTTAAATTTGGACTAATCAGTGTGTGGATTTATTAAGGTTGTGTTGCTTTTCTGATCTCGACAGTTACGAGAAGCGGTTATATTGAACAGGGCAGCAGGGGGCACACAAGAGCCAGACCCAATGTCCCGTCACCAGCCGTCACTAAACACAGCCGCTAAAAGTGATTTCTGCTATCCTCAACCCCTTGATCCTTTTTCATGGGGTGTATTTCAGAAAGCAAGGTTAACTTACCGTCACATATACCCTGAACTCTTGGTTGATTAACCCAAACCTTGCTTACTTAAGTATATTCACGGTTAACACACAAGACTTTCTCAACAGATCGACGAGTCACCATGGAAACCGACGCTATGAAAAAGCGCACCATAGTGCTGCTGCTTCTTCATTTGATCAGTGGTCATTTACATATTTGATGGCCGTGCAATCATTTAAAAAAAAAAATTTGTTTAATCTTTTAATCACTGAGAATAAGAATTAAATTGTTTGTGGGGTGCTAATTATATAATAAGAAATATCACATATGTATTTTTATTATAGAAATACACATTAAATATAGATAAAACATTAAAAATTAAAAAAAAAAAAAACCTGTCTTATTGTAATAAAAGCCAGCAACAGTACTGAATGTACTGTGGACTTTATTGTTTTGATTTTTATTTTGTTTGGGCTTCCCTGTAAGAAATTAGACTAGGTACTAGAGAGATTATTTTCAAAATCCTATGAATGTACTGCATCATCTGAAATATGAGGATGCTACGTGTGTGTGTGTATATAAGAGAGAGTGTGTCTATGAACATTTCTGATATGTGGGGTATGTCTTGCTGGTTCATTCTAATTCGCATTGTCTGTTATTTTAATAGCAATAATACTTTTTTGTGACCATTGTGGTATATGAGGAAACACATTTGCCATTAGAGTGTTACCAGTTAAATTTTAATGTAATCTAAAAAATGCATTTGTTTTTTTTCCAATAGGGCAAGTTTGCAGACTGCTTGTGTCACAATGCTTTTCAGATTATCCAGAGAGAACTAGAATTATGTTATTTTATGGACCAGATTGAGTATAAGCCTTAAAGTCAGGTATTCAGTACTGTTACTCTCCTTACACTAGCCAATAATGTACACAGACATGCTCATTTCTTTTGTTTATTTAACAGTTTCACACACTTGCATCATTTAACTTAGAAGCATTTATGTATATATCAAACATTTTACAGGATAAAAAAGGTCAGAAATGAAGGACAGTCAAAAGCATTTGCTGTAAAAGTGACACTTTCAACTTGGGCACCATTTGGTAGTTTGCAAAGACTTGTGTTGTCATTCTGAATATAATACAGTTTATAGAATAAAGAAAGAGTTTTATAGACGGTGTTTCTTAATTTTTTCCTGTAGTATCAGTTTCTGTCTACTCTATACTTTGCTTAAATCTTTTAAATGTTAATGTATCTCTTTCTAAACACAGTAGCATAATGAGCAATGCAATTCAGAGGTTTACATTGTCATGTAAAAGCATAGAAATATTGGGACCATTTACTAGTCACAGAGAGGAAATGCACATCTCAAACATTTGAAGAAAAAAAAAGAGAAGCCAAGAGTGAGACAATCTTAAAGTTTTTGCTATGAGCTCCTGCTGTCAGTCACACAGACCTGCACTAATAAAGATGACAAATGCACAAGCTGTCATATTATTACATATCCATGGCCAACAGAGGGCAGTATTTGTGTAGCAGAATGGCTGTGAGGGATTATGGGTACATGATAGAATAGATTTGAATGAAGCACTAAATGTAATTTAAAAAACAGTTAAACAGTTTAAAAAAAAAGATGTACTTAAATGCCAAGTGTTGTATTCACACAACAGCTCATTAGCATGGTTTGCATGGTTATCTTCATGCAGCCTTTTGCTAAATACATCCTTTCCCATAAGTATAAACATCTAGGTCTCAGTCCAGAACAAACTGTTAAGTGGCAGGGCTGCCACAGATAAGTGGGTTAACACCAATGATAGTGCTGAAATAAAATGCAAATTGGTTCTAGAGAATGTGTTTCTATACAGTTGTAATGTTGTCAATGAGTGTTTAGGTTATCTGTGCAGTAAGCAAAACCAAAATACATCTCATCATAAAACATGTTCATAAGTGCTAGCTTTATTGCTAAAAGGTACACAAGCCTCATGTACATTAGATTATTTTTTAAAGTATTTTGATCAAACCAAGCATGTTCAACCAGATTTGTCAAATATGAGAAGTGGATTTCAGAGAATTTCTCACCGTTGATAGAGAACTTCAGTCACTTAAAGGCTGTAAGTTGCCGTTTTGTCCATGTCATGCCTGCTTCTAAAATAAAACATTTATTTCCATTCAAGCAGAGTGCATCAACAGCAAATTCCTCTCCACATTTATATCAAGACAAGTTCTGTAAATTGGAGTTGTTAGGGTTGAAATTACTTAAAGGTGTTCGGTTAAATCAGGGGTGTCCACTCCTGCTTCTGGAGGGTCACCCTTCCAGCAGAGTTTAGGTCTAGCCTAAATTAAACACACCTGAAACAAGCAGGTATGTCTAAACTAAACTATGCAGGAAGGTGGACCTCCAAGAGCACACCTCGACACCCCTGGGTTAAACGTTAAACTGGAAAATGTTAATTCTGCAGGTAAGTACAGCACATCCTCTAAAGCACAATCTGTAGCATCTGCTAAATGAATAAATGTAAATGTAGTTGAATAAAGATTTCTCCCCCTATAGGTCGATTGTATCACTACTGATACTGATTGCATCTATTTGCCTGCAGACGTTGATGAATTCAGCCTGAACGGCAAGCTCATCAACATGAGAAGTTGTCTCCACATCCACACTCTCTCTGGTGGACGTAGAGCCCAAGGCCATGTACCGTCTGTGGAGTTGCTGCCCGGACTGAGAGCCCCTATGTAGGCTGTTCTGGGACTGTTGTGTTGAGTTTAACCCACTGCAATTGACCGAGACGTGAGCTGGTCTCCCAGATACAGTGCTCCATTGCCTAGGTCGGCTGGGGACTGTAGCGGGGTCCACATCCCCACAGGAGGCAGTGCGGTATAGGCTGGGTTCGGTGGAGTTTCCCCGACAGGGTTGTCCGTCCGGGGGTCCGCGTGTGCTGAGAGAGAGCCTGGAGGAGCCGAACAGGCTATGCTGGAACAGAGCCTCACTGTTCAAGGCCTCGTCGATGCTTCGTCGCAGGTCGATTGGCGAAGGGGGCCGCAGATCTGCCGTGGAGTCGGCGTCGAAGCTTGCAAAGGATGACGCATGGGATACTTTGCTCTTCTTTGTGGTTTGGGAGAGCTGTGTGCAAGACTCGTGCTGAGGGCTGGCTGGATAGTGGAGGTCCAAACCGTCTGATTCGCTGTGCGGAAGTTCCACCAAGGTGTAGAGCGGCACGCTTTCGCTTTCCCGCAGTACTATTCCCTCACACAACCCCAGCTTCTCGGCGGGCCGTAGTGACCAGCCACACCGACTCGAGAGGATGGTGGGTTTGGCCAACATGGCGCCTTCTGTGGGTCTCTTTTTGAAGAGCCAGCTGCAGCCTCCTGGTTTGGAAAGGGGCACTCCGCAACAGAGAAGGGGGTGAGTGATTACAAGAGCGAGTGTGAGACATACTCCTGTTTCACACACTCGGCAGCTGAGCTGAAAGCCCCACCAAGGCCAGGGCATCAGGCCAACCATGACTCCACCGGTCAGCCCTCCTGCATGGAGCATGGCGTAAAGTCGTAGACTGCCACATGCTAGCAGAAACAGGGCAGAGAATACCCCTGTCCTGGCTGCCCTTTCCCACATCCGTGCCTCTGTGAATGGACACCTGCTAGCATGGCATGATGGCCGCTCAGGAGAGCTATCGTTTAGCCGGTAAATGTGCTTGACATCGGCACGGGCACAGCAGTAAAGAAGCAGGTACGTGAATGACAAGAGAGAGGACATCAACACAAAGGCTGCTGGTGGTAATAGAGGCACAATTTTCAGGGTGGGAAAGAG
>NW_015554222.1:397114-405005 GCF_001515605.1 Sinocyclocheilus anshuiensis
AGTTGCAGTATTGCCATGGAAGCCATCACTATGGCTATGTGCAGCAGCACTAGGGCGGCCAACAGGCAGGTGCTGCGCTGCAGGGTATTCTGGGAAAGTAGCTGGGTACAAGAGCGAGCAGTTAGCAGTAGAAGCAGAAGGCCAAATGATGCAGTAATACAGGGATAGGCAGCTTCGTGCATCAGTCGTGCCCAGACTACGGGTAGGCGCTCTTTTTGGCCGTATGGATCATAGAGGAGCCACAGAGCTCTGCTGGAACCTGTTAGTAGTTGGAGAAGGTGGAGGAGGCTGAAGTGAGCACAGCCAGAGGGCCAGCGCAATGGCAGACACATCAGGCTGAGCACAGACAGCACAGCCACGAGCGAGAACACACAGCTGAGCCCGTATACCTGCAACTCCCATGCCAGGCCCCATGTTGCCATAGCAGCATTCCAGTCAGCCAGTAAAGGGACCAATAGAGGCGGGGTCTGGGCTTCAGGGGGTGGGGTTATTACACCAGGGGGTGTGGTTTCATACACAGGAGGTGGAGTGGACAGGGTGTTGTTAGTTGAAGCGTGATTCCATGAGGAGTCAGGCGACTGACAGATCCCAGTGCCAACCAGGCTGCAGTCATGAAGTGTGGAAGATTTGCGTCTGTCATCACCTGGAGATGCTGAAATGCAATATATAGCTTGGTTTAAGATGCATTTAGTTTTACATACACTCTCAGAAAAAGGCACAAAAGCTGTCACTGGGGCACGGTACACTTAGGTACACCTTTGTACCTAAAGGCTGCATATTGGTACCTTAAAGGTACATATTAGTATCTACAAGGTATATATAAGTACATATAAAATATAATGTTAATTTAATTTCATAAATTAATTCACACAAACATTAAACAATGTTTTATAGATGAACAATGGAACACTTACTGTTGGAACGTCCTGTATTTTAAAATTAAAGTATTTATTTTTGTAAATATATGTATTTATTAAAATATAAGTTTTATTTTTTTTTTTACAAAATTTTTACAATAATGAGCAAAACAATACTGAGTGAACCATTTCATATTATTTACTCATATTTTTTTAACTGTTAGTTATAGCATGCTGTTTTTAAAGTGGAGCAAGATATTGTAATGCAGCCTCAAATTAGATTTAGTCTGTTTATGCACACATGAGGTTATATTCACAAAACACAAAGCTAATATTCTCCACAAGCCTGCTTAGGTTTTTTTTCTTTTTCTTTTTTTTCATATAATGAAGTTACACGATACAGCACAAGAGGTATTTAAACCGCAGAGAAAACACACAACAAACCATGTTTCACAGAGAATCCCGTATCTAGAAGTATACAAATGATCTACAACAAGAGGTAAGTAGATAACGTTGCTCCAGTATGAAAGCCAGGGTCATGAATCTCAGCATTAACATAAGACGATACACCATCAATCGTAAATATATAAAACAATGACTGTGTTATTAGCTATGTGGAACTAGGCTGTTGTAAATGGGTCGCACACTTCATCTCTGACACACATTCACATACGGCACAGATAAGAGGGCATTGATCCTGTTGTCGTTCCCATGAGTGTGACTATTTAAAAATTAGTAACTGACACACTTTCATGACATTACATCACTTAAATACCTGTGCGTGGAAGTGAGAAGGAGAATCTGAATACAGCCTAACTTTTTACCAATACTCTGCACTAATTGTGGATCAAAAGGCACTTCATTGCTTATTGAAGGACTGATTGATTAATATAGATTATTAGTAAGTGTTTCTGCATGAGTAATGATCCAGACACTGGGACTGAATCTCTGAATCAGCATTAGCCTTTAGCATGTGTTAATTAAGGTCAGAGAATCTAGCTTGAGTTTTCCCTCTACAGATTGAATGATTGACCTTTGTTCACAGGACGAGATTTCAGTACCACCACCCTTAAAATCTCTTTGGCTGACCAAAAACGACAAAAGAGAAAACAAAACAAAAAGTGTTAATCAAGAGTTGCAATATATAATAAACCCTTAATCTTCATAGCTCGCCAGTTTCTGCTACAGTTTTATCTTATTTCTAAGAAAAAAAAAGTCTTAGCTTTTGTATTGTCAACTTTCTCATGACATTTTCTTTTAGTAATGTAAAGAAATGGTCATTTAAGGCTATATATATATATATATATATATATATATTATACTTTTTTAGCACCCACTACTCCAGTCTTAGTTGCTTAAAAAATGTATTTTAAAATATATTTAAACCAGTTTTTATTTTTTTTTATTTTTTATTTTTTATTACTGCTTTTAATGTATTTTGATCAGATAAATGTAGCGGTTGACCAAAAACGACAAAAGAGAAAACAAAAAAAGTGTTAATGAAGAGTTGCAATATATAATAAACCCTTAATCTTCATAGCTCGCCAGTTTCTGCTACAGTTTTATCTTATTTCTAAGAAAAAAAAAGTATTAGCTTTTGTATTGTCAACTTTCTCATGACATTTTCTTTTAGTAATGTAAACAAATGGTAATTTAAGGCTATATATATATATATATATATTATACTTTTTTAGCACCCACTACTCCAGTCTTAGTTGCTTAAAAAATGTATTTTAAAATATATTTAAACCAGTTTTTATTTTTTTTTATTTTTTATTTTTTATTACTGCTTTTAATGTATTTTGATCAGATAAATGTAGCCTTGGTGAGCTCAAGAGACATTTTGATTCACTAAAAAGAATTGGCACATAATAGTAATTTGCATGTGAATCAGACTACACGTACCATATTGTATGTTTGTTTTTGCGTGAGGCTAAAATGATAAAACAGGTTACATATGCAAGACCCTGAGTTCAATTATTTCAAACCTTCATTTTTTTTAAATAAATTTTTCTTGTAATCTCTTATATGCATGTAAATTTAGAAGCATTGTGAAGGACTGGAAAGCTCTTGTGCTCTGATCACCAACAGTAAAAGATCATGTGTTAGAATAGAGGTCATTCTGACAATGAATGCTTCAGTACCTGCTTCAGGATAGGTTTCAGTGACCTTGATCACAGTGGTGGTCAATTGGCCATTTTCTTCATTTTTCACTTGGTCAACATCCTCACGCTTCTCTCTTTCAGGGTCAGGACTTGTCATATTGAGAGTAGGCTCTGTCAGACTATCTGAGAAAGAGAAAATAGGATTATAAACCTGTTCTCAAACAAGTGGAACTGATAGCGGATGCTAGCTCAAAAAGAAACTACATCATTTGATTTAAACCTGCTTTTGTTCTTGTTTTTTTACCCATAATCCTCAGCCAAACTTTAATTCCAAAAGATTCATACAAAAGAAGCTGTAAATTGTATTTAGTTTCACAACGAGTCGCTAGGGGGCTTGTATCCCACTCACATCTGCAGTGATGAATGGCTTGTTCACTGCTGGAATACTGATGTTTTCACTGCAGCTTGAGGAACAGTAGGCAGAGTTAGTCTTACTGACACAGGCATTAAGAGGAAGCTAATGCAAAACAGGATTACCAAAGAGATGCAGTAGAAGTACATACCGATATCCCTTTATTACAACATTTTGATTTGCACGTTTACATATTTTATTCAGTCTAAAATGTCATCATCAGTGTGTCAATATTGTTTTCCAGCAGTGAGGTTGCCCCATTAATCATATTGTACCTGTGTATTTGAAAGAGTGAATGAGGGAATTTTCCATTTGTATTAAAAGTGATACAGTAAAAAAATACTTGTGTAGTCCGATTCATGAATAAATGACTCTTATGAGCCAAATATTTTTAGTGAATCAAAAACATCCAGTGCAACCAGAACAATCGGATTCACAAACTCTTTTGAGCTGATTCTTTGTAGTGAACCGAAAACATACATTGCCACCAGAGTAGTCCGATTCATTAACAAATTACTCTTATGAGCCGATTATTTTAAGTAAATTATAAGCATACAGAGAAACATTAGCAGTCTGATTCATGAACAAATTGCTCTTATGAACCAATTATTTTTAGTGAATCAAAACATATAGTGCCACCAGAGTAGTCAGATTCTTGAACAAATTACTCTTATTATCCAGTTGTTTTTTGTGATTTGTGAATCACAACATACAATGTGAGAAATATAGTGTAATTCTCAAACAAATGAATCATATGAGCCGGTTCTTTTAATAGTTTAATAAGACAAGTTACTTGTTTGAATTAGTCTCACAAATCCTTCACTGAACAGAATCCATCAGAACGGTTATAACAACTGACTCACTATGATTATTGTGATAAGCCTATTATTATGACTATTTTCAGTGGTGTCTGTATCAAAATGATATATCAGCACCAGACCAACATGAACCATCATGATCCAACATGGAAATACATTTGGTCTAAGCTGGCCTTTTTAACAACCAAAAAACTTAGCATGTCTTTTATGCAGGTACACATTTACACGCTATGAGGTTCTGTCATGACATGCAAAGTTGGCTCTGGTGTATCATTCATTTGATTACCTGTAGGAGCATCTGTCAAATCCTTTGTTTCCTCAGATGGCCGCAGATAGTCTGTCAGCCCTCTTGGCAAAGTGGTACCATCTAAGGTTCCTCTGGCATATGGTGTCTGGGTAGCACCAGAGGACTTCCACAGTATCTGGTAGGTGCTAAATCTGGTTTCAGTAGGAGTCTGAGGTGTATATGTCTCTGTATTCCAAGCAATAGGTGTCTTGGACTCAGTACTCCAGGCCTGAGAAGGAAAAGGATGTAGTGTTGCCAATGAAGATGATTTAAAAGATTGTTCCATATTGACTTGCTTACTAAAAGTTGACCAATCAGATGCCTCTTCATCATTCTGGATGTCTGAAAGAGGTTCAGTGTTAGTGGAAGTCAAAGTTTTGATCCATGGTGTTCTTGAGGCTAGAAGTCTTGTCAAACCATGATCCTTCATTGTGACATAGGGGTTTAGATCAACTGAAAAGTCTACCTCAAGGTCTCGCCTAGTCTCCTCTGAATGTAATACATCGGTTGGAGTAGTCATGTCCATTTTTGTTGATTGGGACATCCATTGTGCTGGCTCAGTGTCTGTGCTAGCCCAAAAGTGGGCTCTTTCATTTCTATTCAAAGATGCAGCAGACAGACTACCACACAGTGAGAAACTGAAGACCAGCAGTAGCGCTTCACTGTGAGGGGTCATGCTGACACTCCTCTGAAGATGTTATTCCTTACAATATCACCAAGCTGTCTCCTTTTGACTCTCACATTCTGCACTGGTTCTGGGAGAAGAAGAAAATAACACGAGATAAGAACAACTAGATTCAACCATAAACTGATTTCAAATAGGCATGCACCAACATTAAAATCCACCCAAAACAATAATCCAATTATTTCCATGTTAAATAGCAATATTAGAAATATACTTATTCAATCTGCTAATCAGTCAATCAATCTACGCTTTTTTTTTGCAAAATAAAATATTACAGTATTTATAAATTATTATAATTCTATACTTCTTTGCAAAACAATAAAATAAATAACAAAATACAATTGTTGAAATTAGTATAAAATTATACTTTATTCAAAAATATATTTATATTTATTATAAATCTATACTTTACTTTTTTGCTAAATAAAATAAGATAAACTCTCATCAAAAATAATAAATTAGTAAAATAAAATTAGCTAAATAATAAAATACAATATAACATAAAAGGGTTAAATGTTTACAATACTCGTTTGCTATCACTTTAAGTTAGTGTTGGTGTTATGATAATATTTAAATATTAACATAGGAAGTTTAAATATCCAGTATTGGCTCGATAAATATCCACATTTTCCAACAAAAATCCAATAATACTGAAATTAGGGATGCGCAATATAATAGTTATCAGCCAATGTATGTTATTTTATTTCATGTATCATATCTGATAGCTGATGTATATTTATCTCTAATGTCAACTCTTTGGAATTGGACATATTTGGTTCTCCAACAGTGGCACTGCACTAAAGGTTGAGTGTTGAGTGGCGCATATTACAGCCAGAGCTCTGAATTTACACACCATCAGTCTTATTCGATCCCCTCGAGTCATGTGACCCAATTCAGAAAAAAAAAATGTACCACACAGAAATACTTACAAAATACATCATAGTGTATACTTTTACACAGACAAATGCTATATATTTTGCAGTCTACATGAATCAGTCTTCATTAATTATATAATTGCAGATATATTATGACTGTAACAGTTAGCAATTGCATTAGACTGCTTAGATTTATGTCAAACGACCTGACAGCTGCTGCAGTGCCAGCAATGGTTCTTAACTCACATTAACCTTTTCTTTTCTCGCCTTTTTGCATTTTAACTAGTTTCTCAACCATCTTTCATCTTTTTTTCTGTCTCCCGCAGTGGATGCACATTTCCAGCCAGTGCAGCACTGTTTAATGCATCCTCTCTTCAGCAGCAGCATTTAGTGACACATTTTCACACAGAAGCACCTGAATTCACATACACATATATGCATAGACTGAAAGTTTGATTGTCCCAGAAGAGATGTGCTTACCCCAGGACGCATAGATGAAGAGTCTAAAATAGGAGTAATCCTTTTGCCTCCCATCCTGCTGCAGAAAAGATTTGATTCTGTCTGTGCCTGCGCACGCGTGTGTGTTTTAGTGCTCTCTCTCTCGCTCTCTCTAAAACACACACACATACCCATCTCGGCTTTTCGCAGGGACACACACATGCTGCCTGACACACCCCTTTTAGTATCCCATGTCCATTCTCTTTCTCTCATCAGGAGTCTGATCCCTCTCTTCTGATTCGGTTAAGCTGTGCGTCTAGTTTCCAGAGCTGGATTAGCCTGTTAGGTGGTTGACTTCCTTTCTCTTACATCATTGAGTACCAGAGGCAGGTCATCTACTGCAGTCTACTGCTCCTAAAAAGGAAAAAAAAAAAAACATGTTTACAGTACATTCATAGATCTAAATAGAAGAGGATGAGCCTCTCATCCAATTCAGTTCAGCAAATCAATATACAATATTGAATGTAATTTTCTGAATCCCTCAGAGTGTCATGCCCCTGGACTCATTCTGTGTGTTTTTCCCTCTCCACGTGCCTGCCCTGACCTAGTTTTCCCATGTTGATTGCTCATTAGTTCCAGGTGTGTCTCGTCATCCCCTCGTTAAGTCGAGTGTATTTATAGTGAGTCCTGTTCTGAGTTCTTTGTCTGGTATTGAAAGTTCATCTTTCTCCACTACGTGTGTGTTCCTAGTTCCATTGGATTTTTATTAAAGTCTGTTCGTTTGAAGTTTACTCCACGTCTCCTAGTTCCTCGCTCCGTGCTCCTCACAGTAGTGGTGTAGCGTGACAGAATACCAGACTGAAACAGTTACCTCCGTGTGTTTCCTCCGTTTTTGTTTCAGTTTTTACCAAGTGTTTTTTGTTTTTGTTGTGCCCATGGATCCTCTCGCCCGCCCTGAATACCTCCTCCTGCTGCTGGAGCAGGGGGAAAGATTGCTCGAGGGCCACACCAGACTGTTCCTGGTCCTCGCCAACCTCTCCAGCTACCCGGATGTCGCTCTCTGTGCATTCTATGATGCCAGTCTAAACCTGGCATAGAGAGCATCGTCCGAGGAAGGCCCTCGAGCGAGTTTCGCCGCCTTTGTGGAGTGGACACTGGAGAGACACGGATCCCCGTTCACCGTCTGTCCCGAGGTGAGCTGCTCGCCGTGGCTGAAGTATCCCTTGACTCCGCCTCTAGCCTCTAAGCCCCGGACTCCGCCTCGGTCCGTGGACCCGTCGGCTTCACCATGGCTCCTAGCTCCCTCCTCTCCGCCGTGGCCTGGCAGTCCACTAGCTCCGCCGGGCTCCCTCATCCCTCCGGCTCCGCCTTGGTCTGGCGTCGACCATCCTGCGCCTCGAGATGCCACTCCTCTG
>NW_015554222.1:405029-419650 GCF_001515605.1 Sinocyclocheilus anshuiensis
CCTTCATCCCTTCGGCTCCTCCTCAGTCCTCTGTCGCTCCGGCTTCACCACGGCCTTTCGGATCCACACCTCCGCGTCAGTTGCCAGCGCCAATTAAAGTCTGTTTGTTTGAAGTCTTCTCCACGTCTCCTCGTTCCTCGCTCCGTGCTCCTCACAGTAGCTGCTCGTGACACAGAGAGAGTCAGAGATCAATATCTAGCAATAAATCAGAGCTCTAAAGACCACAAGAGTGACTGCTGCTCTATTTTTCCTTATGGTGGATTAAGATAAAGCATTCTAAAGATAAAATAAAAAATATATTTAAAAAAAATTATGAAATTAATATTTATTAATATTAATATTTGCAAAATGATAAAATAAAATACACATTTTATTAGCTGATCCCATTGGCATGTAAATCTATGTTGGTAAATGAGTGAGTGGCAATAGCTGGGCAAACAGTCTACTTCCATATTCAGAGCATATAAACACTCTGCTAGTCCCGTCCAGTCCTGAGTGGGCTCCCGTTTCCCAGTTCAGCAAAGAGAGGGCTCCTGTTTCCACATCAAGCCCAGAGTGGGTTCCAGTCCCCGAGTTTAGCCCAGAGAGGGCTCCAGTCCCCAAGATTAGCCCAGAGAAAGTTCCTGTTCCCATGTTTAGCCCCGAGAAAGTTCCTGTTCCCATGTCTAGCCCAGAGAAAGTTCCTGTTCGTATGTCTAGCCCAGAGCCTCGTTCCTCGCTCCGTGCTCCTCACAGTAGCTGCTCGTGACACAGAGAGAGTCAGAGATCAATATCTAGCAATAAATCAGAGCTCTAAAGACCACAAGAGTGACTGCTGCTCTATTTTTCCTTATGGTGGATTAAGATAAAGCATTCTAAAGATAAAATAAAAAATATATTTAAAAAAAATTATGAAATTAATATTTATTAATATTAATATTTGCAAAATGATAAAATAAAATACACATTTTATTAGCTGATCCCATTGGCATGTAAATCTATGTTGGTAAATGAGTGAGTGGCAATAGCTGGGCAAACAGTCTACTTCCATATTCAGAGCATATAAACACTCAATACATATTTAAAGCAGTGAATCCAGGATGGATGGTCCGCTGGGACGCACCAGTGTGTGTGTGGTAAGACAGAATGAGCAGGATGTAGATCAGTCCTTATTAAAACAGACCACAAACTGGGACAGTCCCATAGTTGTGAGAGGACTAGTTAGGGTCAGGGAATATAAACGAATAACGGATGTATTAGTAAGCTAATACATAATAATATTTGGTAATACAGTTAACGTAATCACTGTATGTCATATTCATCAGAGAAATTGAGATTGAGGACTTATAAATTCATTCTATGGGAATATAAAGGGATGTTTTATTTGTTTTCACAGATTCACATGCACTTTGAATGCACTGCACATCACACTTGCTTATTGTGTGTGTACAGGAAGGCACAAAATGAGCTGGAACTAAAGGGGGTTTGGTTTAGAACAATGACCCAGATGAGCTGATCAAACATATGACATCAGAATGGTCCGCAGCCAGATCCCCCCAGGCTAGGGCTGCTTTTACGGCCCTACCAATCATCTGCATCAGTGCTGCTGAGAAGGGGGCTTGTTGGGTCGGACCCGGCAATGCTGACTTCTGCAAACAAGACAGCAGTATACAGCACACATTCTGCAGAAACAGTTCAAATGCATGGTTATGATGAATCGGGTGCATCATTAAGTAAAAATAATGGGACAAAACCTGTCAATTCAAAGGAGAAACAGGTTTTTAATATGAACAATTGAAGTGAAGACTAGATGAAGACCTAACCCCAAGATTCAGACACAGTCCAAAAAACTGAAAAAAAAAGCTCAATTTATTTTGATATTTATTCACACTTAATGTAGCTTTCACCGTATTTGACATTCTGACTTGAAAATAAATAATAAATAAATAAATAATCTTTGTACCCTGCCAATGCAAAAGTAAGCTTTGACCATTATTTACTTTTTTTATTTAAAAAAATGATAACACAAGTCGCAGGTTTGGAATATGTAAGATGTAGTACTCTTCAAAAACATAAAAAAAAAAAATACACAAACACATTAAGTAGCATATTAAGTAGTTTTTTTTTATGGTCTATGGTGCTGGGATATCAGATTTACCTGATGACGTAAAAATAACTGATGAGTCTGTTTGAGTCGGTTCACCTTAAAGGAACGTTCGAAAGAACCGGTTCAGGGAAATGAATCAGACTGAAGTCTTCAAGTTTCAACCCTTCACAGATAGATTGAATGTGCTTGCTAGAATAGGTGAAGAAATGTCAGCATCGTATGATATCCTGAATGGGACTCCACAAGGAAGTGTAATCAGTCCAATTTTATTTAATGTAATGATTAATGATATATTTGAAAGAGTTAAACCAAGCATTGGGAAGGCATTATATGCAGATGATGGTGCAGTATGGAGAAGAGGTAGGAATTTAGGAAATGTAGTTAAAGGAATACAAGAATCAATAAATGAAGTTGAAAGGTGGTCAGTAGATTGGGGATTGAAGTTTTCAGTATCAAAGATCCAATATATGGTTTTTACAAAGAAAAAGAAAATGGAACAAATTACTCTGAAATTATATGAACAATTGTTAGAAAGAGTGACAGAGTTCAAATATCTTGGATTAATCTTTGATGAAAAATTAACTTGGAAGAGACATATTAAGAGAAGAAAGATATACTAATAGTTATGAAATCAATGTTTTTATGAGAGAAAATTTGTATTCTTTTATACAGATCTATACAGATGGATCTAAAGACACAATCAAACAAAAAGTGGGCATAGGAGTGTACATTCCAAGATTTAAGACGAAAATAAGTTTAAGGTTAAGTGACAAATTGTCCGTATATTCTACAGAATTAACTGCTATAATAGTAGGATTGCAGTGGGTAGAACAGATTAAGCCAAATAGGACTCCGACTGTAATTTGCTCAGATTCTTCATCAGCTCTTAAAAGTATATTGTCGACAAAAACTGATAGAGAAGACCTGCTAGTAGAAATGTATACATTACTGTACAGACTGAAAATAGAGGGTATAATCGTATACTTTTGTTGGGTTCCGGCACATATCGGGATAGTAGGGAATGAAACAGTGGATAAGTTAGCAAAAGAAGCTTTAAAGAAAAACTTGGTGGATGTTAAGGTACCTCTGGGAAGGAATGAGATAAAATCAGTAATTAATAGGGAAATAATAAGAATATGGCAACAAAGATGGGAAAATAGCTGCACAGGTAGGTGGTATTATTGTAAAATCAGTAGTGAAAAAATAACAGTTTTATGGAAGACACAGAAAGGAAGAAGTAATGATTTCTAGATTAAGGATGGGTCACACAGGACTAAATTCAACACTTGCATTAATGGGGAAGCATGAAAATGGTATGTGTGATGAATGTGGTGTTTTTGAAACAACTTGCGTTAATGGGGAAGCATGAAAATGGTATGTGTGATGATGAATGTGATGTTTTTGAAACAGTAGAGCATGTTCTCTTTAAATGTAGTAAATATGAAGATCGGCGCAACAGTCTTTTTAGCAATACAAGGAACAGACCAGTGAGTGTCGTGGACCTTCTGGGAAAGGGTTTGAGTGATAGTCAGATGTTTAAGGTGGTTTTAACATTTTTAGAGTTTACAGGATTAGACCACAGGATTTAGTGTTTGAGGATGAGGATCATGATGCTTCTGCCCATCTCGGAGGTTGAGGAGCACAGTGTGGAAGCTGGAGGAGCTGAACACGCAGCGCCAGCTGAAGCTTGGGCTCTGACCCTCTGGGGTGGGTGGGGCATTACAAAAAGTTTTTTTTTTTTTTTTTCCCCTTCAGTACAGATTCATCACCCATGTGCGCAAGATATACAGTAGGTGGCGGTAATACTCCTAAGGAGTGAACGACCATTGCACAAAAAGAAGAAGAATGTACTTGCTGAGAAACCATTATTCATCTACGCCACCTGCTGGTGGTAAAGAGCATTTACAGTAACGGCACATCCTGCGTTTGCCCTAATACAGGGGTCCCCAAACTCGGTCCTGGAGGGCCGGTGTCCTGCAAAGTTTAGCTTGCCTTAACTTGCCTCAACACACCTGCCTGGAAGTTTCAAGTATACCTAGTAAGACCTTGATTTGCTGGTTCAGGTGTGTTTGATTAGGGTTGGAGAACCTGGAGATAAACTCTGCTGGACAAGAGTTTGGTGACTCCTGCCCTAATATCACATTGTTTAGAGCAGAGGTGTCAAACTCAATTCCTGGAGGGCCGGAGCCCTGCAGAGTTCTGCTCCAACACATACACCATATAGTTTTCAAATAATCCTGAAGTACTTGATTAGTTGGATCAGGTGTGTTTAATTAGGTTTAAATCTAAACTCTGCAGTTTGACACCCCTGGTTTAATTAGAACATTATTACTTACTACACAAAGACTAATGTGTACTAGTTTTAAATATGCATTTATGTTTATTCATTTATACTTATCCGATTTCTTTTTTTTATTTTATTTTTTTGCTTGCTTGCACGCGCCCGCCGCAGAGTGTCCCCGACCAACATAGTTGGGGCGGTCCCAAGGATGATGCATCCCAAGCAGGCAAACACTTCCCCTTTTATATGCACAACACAGGCACTAATTGGCTCATGAAACCTACCCAACTGACCAATCATGATAAAATACAAACACTGAGGTTCACCTGTTTGGGTAACGCCAGCCAATCATACTGGGTCTATACCTCACTTTGCACGCGCCCGCCGCAGAGTGTCCCCGACCAACATAGTTGCCAAGTCCGCGTATTATACGCGACTTTGGGCTCCTTTTTTTGTAAAGTTGCGTAAAAAAAATCCCGGGTTGCGGTTTTTTGGGCTTATTTAAAAAAAAAAAAAAAGATGGTTGCTTGTGTGGCAGTAAGTGGTCAAGAGTTTGAAAATTACCAATAAGAGAAATCCTATAGTCGACTACACCACCCGGAATACACCGGGACATAACAGCCCTAAGCAAAGGGACACACTTTACCATCTCTCCAATCATATTCTGCTCACAGGTGATTGGAGATGAGTTTTGTTCTCACTTTGTTGCAGTTTGCTGATTTTTGTAAAATAACATATCTGTTTTTGCTTTTCAGATAAAAGAGTGGGTTCAGTTTAATATGTTGCATGTTCACTTATTGGTAATAAATAATTCATAATAAATAATATTGATGATAAATAATGAAAAATACTGGGCTTGTTTTTTAAGCTGCGGTTGCGTATTTATCTTGCGAGAGTTGGCAACAGTGCCGACCAACCGGTTCTCGTGCACGGCAGCATCTGCCTCAGCTCGCGAGTCCTGTCGGCAGCAGGTAAAAACACGCTCATATCCGAGCTCTTTTTTTGTTTTTTAACGTATAACGTTAGTTTGTTTACACCTAGTTTGACCAGTAGAGATCTGAGATAGTTTATGTAAAAGAAAAATCGAGTTGTTATGGTTTTATCATTTCGTTTGGCGTTTCTAACGCGACAGCTAACGTTAGTCATATCAACATGTAATCTCTCTCACACTATAACAGGCTGCTAAATATAATGAATAACTGAATATTTCCGCGTAAAGTGGAGCAAAACTCCAGGCTTATCTTCCGAACGTTTTCCTAAGCTTGTGTTTTGACATTAGAACTTGTTTAATCAAAAATGCGGCTAACTGTGTTAGCATATTTTAATGAGCATGGTTTTATGTGTTTTTGCGGCATCGAATATCATAATCATCATCCAGACAGCAGTGGATGATCAGGCCTGATGATCGAGGTTTATTTTGAGACTGGGGTTTGTTTAGGATCAAAACATGAGTTGGATCATCGTGTTGAGACTGACCTTAGAGCAAATGCATTGTTACCCCCCTTCTATGTAAAGCGCTTTGAGTGCCCGGAAAAGCGCTATATAAATGTAAGGAATTAAACTGAATAAGCATGCTAGAAGAAAACAGGCAAGATATGCTTATCTTTAGTCTGGGGTTTGTTTAGGATCAAAACATGAGTTGGATCATCGTGTTGAGACTGACCTTAGAGCAAATGCATTGTTCCCCCACTTCTATGTAAAGCGCTTTGAGTGCCCGGAAAAGCGCTATATAAATGTAAGGAATTAAACTGAATAAGCATGCTAGAAGAAAACAGGCAAGATATGCTTATCTTTGGACCATAAGACCATAACCATGACGGTACTGAATAACGTTACAGTTATTTATTCGCCGTTGCTTATTGACGCTTTGCGTTTCCACTTTAAATAACGCGACACAGTCGACACACATATGGCATGGCAAGCTACAGAATGAGACATTTATTGCACCTTTTGCACAATTCGGGTTGGAATTTCTTTCATTTTCGAGGATGTATTAACAGTGATAAAGGGATATGATACATAGAGAAGAAAACAGGCAAGATATGCTTATCTTTGGACCATAAGACCATAACCATGACGGTACTGAATAACGTTACAGTTATTTATTCGCCGTTGCTTATTGACGCTTTGCGTTTCCACTTCAAATAACGCGACACAGTCGACACACATATGGCATGGCAAGCTACAGAATGAGCCATTTATTGCACCTTTTGCACAATTCGGGTTGGAATTTCTTTCATTTTCGAGGATGTATTAACAGTGATAAAGGGATATGATACATAGCGTAATGCACTTGGAAACATTTTATTTTGTACTGTACCATTTTTTTTTATTGGACCCATGATCTTGACCCATGAGTCATTAGAACCCTCAGCCCAGGTCTTGTGCGCGTTATGTTCAAGGTTGCGTGTGTTAAATTTGACAGAGGTTGATAAGAAGTGTAATTCTTTATCAGTATGCCAACAATGAACCGTATTTTGAACCATTTTGTACCAAGTGGTTCAGATGACCAAAGCACAAGGTTTTCTTGCATAATTAACATTTTAATTGTTTGGTCAGACATTTACACATTCATAAATCTGGGATTATGTTAAACGTGGAGTTATGTTCTGTATGTTAAATATGAATATGTAAACAAGCATATGTGCACAGTACCTATAACTGCGCTTTGCATCCGCTTTCTGCTGATTGCTGAAACCGATTGACTCGCATGCTGAATGACCGACCTACCCGGTACACATTTATTTCATTCAAGAACGACATGTACCAGTTCGCTGAACTCGTTCAAGAACGACATGTACCAGTTCAGTCATATCATTCAAGAGCGAGAAGATCATGTTCAGACTCAAAAGCAACTCGGTCAGTGAATGGCGTATTCGGTCACTACATTCAATAAATCACATGCTGCATCACATCTCATACTCGAAGGCTATTGGCTCGAGGTTTAGTCATTCTTTAACAGGATTAACAGTCCCCAGAGCTACCCGGTTCACTGAGCTGCGCGTGTGCTGCTCTGGAGGGAGGGATTTCAGTGAACGAGAAATTTGAGTCAATGGTTTACGTGAACGAGAACGATTCGTTCACCTAAATGATTCGTTCAAAAAGAACTATTCATACAACATCACTATGTTATATGAACTTTCAGCCAAGTTTCTGTTGCGTTTCTTATTCATATTCAAGTGTGCATTAAATATGACATTGGGTTATGATATTCAATCTATATTACATTGGGTTGTGATAATCAATCTAAGACTCTATTGAAATACAAACATTTGAATATTTTTTTATAGTCCTTATTTTTGGTAAGTTCGAGGGTCAGTTAAACGTTTATTACGTTTTATGCACTGAAAATGACAGAGAATCAGCACTGTGTGCTATAGATACCAACATGTTAAAGAAGCGTCATGTCATTAAAGCTGGAATAGAAAGTGTCAGTAAGTCAAGTATCTAGATTTAACCTTGTGAGAGCATGTGGGAGGTTTGCACGTATGTGTTGTGCTCTCACGTGTGCTGAAAGGTCAAGGTCAGCTTGATAGTGGTTTGAGAGTTTTGGAACAAACTCATGCCATTTGTTCTTTGATCACACACATTCATTCATCTGTATTTGTCCATCCTGCTGTTGGGAGTTCCCCCAGTGCTACATATTTTGGATGTTCTCCATTACATAAGATTGTTTAGGTAAAAGAAAAAATTGTGAACTCTCAGAGGAAAAAAAATAACATCAACTTAGATCATGTGCATCTTGTAGACATGTGCTGGTATTCGGTATTGTGATATATCACGATAATGAACATGCACAATATTGTTATCATAGGCACTTCAATATACCGTGAATAATTATTTATTACAAATTATTCAGATTTTTTGAATGCATTACCCATCAACTGGTCACAATGCACAACACCGCTGCGCACTCGTGTAAACAAGCACGGATGAGAAGCGCGTGAGGTGCTGAATGAAAGCGCACATTCACTCTCTGACAGCAGGTGGCGCTGAACAGCAGAAACGCAGCCGTTGCCCCGGAAACAAAGCAGCTGAGCAGCCCTTCTTTCTGAAACCTATTTAAATGATTTAAACAGCCATTCAGTTTTGTGTATTCGCTATGGTGTTCATCACAGCGCCAAATACTTACATATTTAGACCTAATAGGCTATTTATTTTCAAACTTTTTTACATTTTAATCTGGACTACAACATGCCCTAGATATTGTTTGAAAATGTTTTGATTCTTTATTGTTCAGTCACACTTTACATTAAGGCCCCATTAGTTAACATTAGTTAATTTTTTTTAGTAAAACATAAACTGCCAATGAAAAATTCTTCTAAACATTCATTAATCTTAGTTAATTTCAATATTTAATAACACGTTAAAATCAAAAGTTGCTACTGTGTTATTTAATGAACTCAAGCTAACATGAATTAACAAGTTGTTTTTTTGTTTTTTTAAACAAAGATTAATAACTTCTGTAGCAAATGTAGCTATTGCTCATTGTCAATGTTAGTGCGTTAACTAATGAGATCTTATTGTAAAGTGTTACCTATTGGTATTTCTAATTCTTTTGCACTTTAATCTGTGTGAAATTTACTTCATACTATTTTTGTGTATTGCTTTATTGTATTTAAATGTTCAGTTTCTTTTTGTTATAAGAAAAAATTAAACCTGTTATACTTTGACAACACTTTTTTTTTTTTGCAACAAAATTTCAATATCGTGATAATACTGTATACCGTGATAAAAGCATTAGCAATTAATTGCAACATGAAAATTTAATACCGTCACATGCCTAGAACCTTGTAATGCCCCTTTATGAGTTTTATGACAAGTCAGTTGCTGTTAGATGTGGCAAACATGTTGAAAATTACTTGGCGTTTTTTTTTTTTTTAGAGTAAGGTATCCTCAAAACTGTTAACCGAGTTATGAAATACAATAATTAAAATAATTAGCATATTTAAATATGGTAGTAACATTCTGGAACTATACCTAAAATAAATAAGAGGGCAATAAGTAAATACAAATTTAACACTGTAAAAAAATTTGATTTTCATTTATTTTAATTGATAGTTTGTTGGAATCTGACATGCACAAATGACAGGCACAAGAAAATGCATCGTTCAGATCAGTTTTATTTTTGAAGATGAAGTTCTCACAAAATGTCAACATTATCAAATACTGTATGTCTAAAGGCTTTTAGTCTGTCACCAAAACTCACTGATGTAATTCAGTCAGACTGCTATCACTCCTGGTCAGAGGTTTTATTTTATATGCAGTGTTACTTAAAGTTTAATGGTGCAATACTTAAATATTTAGCATTTCATGAATTGTAGATTGCTCCCTCCCAGGGGAGAGGGTTTATTCACCATGGTCTGTCAGGTACATTGTGAACACATCCAAAAATAGCAGTGTCTGAGTAGCAGGGCTCAGAAACGCTCTGTTTTAATCGATTCAGATCTTACTAAAACAATTGCAAGAATTAAGGCAATACAGCATGTCGTTCATCCAGAAGATTAGATATTTCTTTAAAAGGCAGATTTCTAGAGTTCAGATGGCACTGAGCAGATTTCTTTGGTGCCGATGGACACGTGAGTAAGTTTGAGTCAGCTGTGACTTTTATAAAAGTGAACTGTTGTTCTTTCCACTGTGTCCTTTCTATGCATGGGCTGGTATGAGAGTCAGCTGTGACTTTTATAAATGTGAACTGTTGTTCTTTCCACTGTTTTTTTTTTTAGGCAAGGGCCGGTATGAGATTTTGACGGTATGATAACCTTAAGCAAAAACATCACGGTTTCACAGTATTGAGATTACAGCTCTAAAATGACTTATTTTTAAATGTCTGGGTAAAAAATTTGTTTTTTTAAATTGAATATTTTATTTTTAAGCTACATACAGAATATTTGGAACAGTAATTTGTTTCTTTTTTGTTTGATCTGTTTCTCAAATGTTTGCTGGATTGTGGGCTGTCCTGCAGCTTTTGAAGTAGATCAGTGATCCTCAAATCTGGCTCGCGAGATCCACTTTCCTGCAGAGTTTAGCTCCAACTCCTGACAGTAAACTGATGTCGCGTTCTCTTTGGGCCGGTTTACACCTGGTCATTTCATGCGTTTTCGCTGATCGTATATCTATCTTATTTGTTAAAACGTTTCCATTTACACTTGGCCACATAAACGTGTTGTTGCAAAACGGATATCAATCCGATCTTCAATTCCCGCGCTATATTTAAATTTAAAGGAGTTCACGTCAACTAAATCAAAAGATAAGCGCTGCATTTTTATTAATTATCATTTCAAGATCAAAGCCCGCAATAGGAGAGCACGCGGCATCAGAACTGGAAAGATAGGTTAGTCACACTACTTTTAATGAAGATGATTGTGTGTTGAGCGTCTGCGTCTTACTTTCAGTTTCATTTGCGGCAGTTTGCGCGTTGGCTTGCTGAAGAGATGCTCAGCTACTCGTCCGCGGCAATGCGTGGTGCATTAGCGCTGTCATATCTGACTATAATGCCATATAGCCTATAACACGCTCTCACACGTTTATTATTTTAACGTTTTGGGAGGAGTAAAATTTGAATATGTGGTTTCAACAACAAGATGCATTTACACTTGTTCAGTTTCGTCTGGAATGCGTCCCAGACCACCTCCTGAAGTGGTTTGAGCGATCAGATTTATATCCGTCTCGAATGCGTTTCGGAGGGCATTTACACCTGGTCTTTTCACGATCAAATAGCTATCCGATCAGAAAAAAAAACGCATGAAGTGACCAGGTGTAAACAGGCCCTTAATGACGTACTGACACGAAGTTCGAAAGATTGGCAATGGTCGCTTTGTTGCGTCCAGTGTAGACAGACTTTGGGGCCGTTCACATGTCGCGCCTAAAAACGCGTGGGAAAACGCCAGTCGTACCGCTTTCTCCTTCTTTTCAAAGCGCTCGGGAGCTTGCGCTTTCGTGCGTCTGCCGTTGCTAAGCAACCGTGACCTGCGCTCTCCACGCCGCCGCCGAAGTTTCAACAGGATAAATGGATTTCCACCACTGAAAATCGCATGCAGTAGCTCTGCTACTAAATGTGTTTAAAATGGGTATCTCTGTACAGCTGTCGCGTCCGGTGTAGACACAGTGTCTGTGTGTGAGCAAAGAAAACAATCAGTATAAATATAACGATCAGTAGCCTATACTAAACATCGCACATCCTGCGATGGGACTATTGCGGATGTGCACATAGCGATATCGATGCTGAAACTATATATCGTGCAGCCCTAGTGCATAGTGGTTTTGAAACCATGAAATGTTCGAATCGCGGTATACCTTTAAACCAGTAATCGGCCCATGTCTAGTCCTTTCTTGAGCTCACCTGCTATCATGCTTTCCAGAACAGCCACCATGGCTGGGGTCACTGCTCACAAGATCAGTAAACACATCACCTTCCTCACTAGCCATTTATTCGCTGTTGCTTATTGACGCTTTGCGTTTCCACCTTAAATGACGCAACACATTCGACACACATATGGCATGGCAAGCTACAGAATGAGCCATTTATTGCACTTTTTGCCCAATTCGGGTTGGAATTTCTTTATAATTTTCGAGCATGTGTTAACGGTGGTAAAGGGATATGATACATAGTGTAATGCACTTTGAAAGTACTTATTTTGAACATTTTTACTGTACCAATTTTTTATTATTAGACCCATTCCATGAGCTTGACGTATGGGACAATACAGATGAATGAGCCATTTGAACTCTCAGCCCAGTTCTTGTGTGTTTGTCGGTGATTGTTCAGGGTTGTGTTAAATTTGACAGAGGTTGGTTATAAAAAGTGTAATGCTTAATCATTATACCTACAATGAACCATATTTTTGACCCATTTTGTACCATGTTTTTCCTATGGTTTATATGGATAAGACAGATGAATTAGCCAAGTCATGCTTTATGAACTTTCAGCCAAGTTTCTGTTGCCGTTTCTTATTCATTTCCAAGAGTGCATTACATACATAACATTGGGTTATGATACTCAATTTAATACTCTATCAAAATACAAACATTTGAATATATTTTTTGAATATAAAAATCAGATTACATTTTATGCACTGAAAATGACAGAGAATCAGCACTGTATAGGCTCAGTGCTATAGATACCAACATGTTAATGAAGCGTCACGTCATTAAAGTTGGAATAGAAAGTCTCAGTAAGTCAAGTAGGTGGACTTGGTCTCGTGAGAGCATTGTGCTCAAAGGTCAAGGTCAGCTGGACAGTAGTTTGAGAGTCATGGAACAAACACATGCCATTTGTTCTTTGACCTTGCATTGTGCAAGAAAATGCATTGTTCAGATCAGTTTTATATTGAAGATGAAGTTCTCACAAAATGTCAACGTTATCAAATACTTTGTTTAAAGGCTTTTAGTCGGTCACCAAAACTACCTCACTGATGTAATTCAGTCAGACTGCTATCACTCCTGGTCAGAGGCTTTATTTTGTATGCAGTGTTACATTTCAACTTGATCAATTTAATGTGCAACACTTAAATATTTTGCATTTCATGAATTGTAGATTGCTCTCTCCCAGGGGACAGACACGTGAGTAAGTTTGTCAGCTGTGACTTTTAATAAAAGTGATCTGTTGTTCTTTCCACTGTGTCCTTTCTTTAGCTCACCTGCTATCATGCTTTCCAGAGCGGCCACCATGGCTGGGTTCACTGCTCACAAGATCAGTAAACACATCACCTTCCTCGCCAATGACGTTGCTGGGACTCCCACGGCTAGTGTTTCACCTGTTCACCCTAAACCCATATTGCTGTTGCTGCCATGGCTGGGCTCCAGACCGCAGGCCATTGCCAAGTACTGTGATATTTACTTTCGCACAGGCTTTGATGTGCTCATAGTGGAAAGTGCGGTGAGCCAGTTCTTGTGGCCTCGCTGGGGGTTGGAGTATGGTGGCCATGTGCTGGAATTATTAGAGAGCGAGCGCTTCTCACAGCGCCCCCTACTGGTCCATGCTTTCTCCATAGGTGGATATACATTTGCTCAGGTGCTTGTTCATGTGGCCAAAGACACCCAGCGTTACCAAGGCCTGACAAACAGGATCAGGGGTCACATCTACGACAGCCTTGTCATGGGATCGCTGGAGCATATGGCCAATGGTACGTACAGAGATAGCTATGTATGTATGTATGTAAAAGTATTAATTTTTTTCACGTTTTGTTATATTGCTGCCTTATGCTAAACTGCTTTAAATTACTTTTTTTCCACATCAATCTATACTCCATACACCATAATGGTAGAGCAAAAAACAGGTTTTTAACATCTTCGCAAATTTATTAAAAATAAAAAACGTAAATGATTCCATTGCGTAAGTATTCATACCCTTATCTGGGACAGTTAAAATTTAGCTCAGGATCATTCATATTGCTTGTAGATGTCACTACACTTTGAGTGAAGTTAACCTGTGGCAAATTCAATTGAATGGATATGATCTGGAAAGGCACACACACATCTTAATAAAAGGTTTAACAGCTGATAATGAACATCAGAGCAAAAACCAAGCCCTGAGGTCAAAAGAACTGCCTGTAGAGCTCAGAGACAGGATTGCGTCAAGCCACACATCTGGGGAGGAGTTAAAAAAAAAATTCTGCTTCATTGAAGGTTCACAGAAGTATGTAGTCTCTGTTACCCTTAATGGAAGATGTTTGAAACAACCAGGACTCTTCCTAGAGCTGGCCTCCTGGCCAAACTGAGCAACTGATGGAGAAGGGCTTTGGTTGGTGTGGTGACCAAGAACCTGATGGTTACTCTAGTTGAGCTCCATGATCATATGTGGAGATGGAGTGTTGCAGTGGTGTTTGTCCTTCTGTAGTTTTTTCCCATCAAGTCACATTGGGAATCTCACCCAAATATTTTACCCATGAGATTTTGCACAAGTTCTCTACCCAGTGGCAAACAAGA
The DNA here is from genome assembly GCF_001515605.1 of Sinocyclocheilus anshuiensis. Classification (NCBI taxonomy): domain Eukaryota; kingdom Metazoa; phylum Chordata; class Actinopteri; order Cypriniformes; family Cyprinidae; genus Sinocyclocheilus; species Sinocyclocheilus anshuiensis. The sequence goes on from NW_015554222.1 coordinate 419,324, forward strand.
CGTGGAGGCACAGTTGCAAAAAAGCAACTAAAGGACCCTCAGACTGTGATAAATAATGTTCTCTGGTCTGATGAACCTCAATTTCAAGCATCATGTTTGAACGAAACCAATTCTGCTCATCACCTGCAGAGTACCATCCCAAAAGTAAAGTGTGCTGGTAGCAGCCTCATGCTGAGGGGCTGTTTTTCAGTGGCAGGGACTGAGGAACTCGTCAGAGTAGAAGAAAAGCTCAATGCACCAAAATATTGAGATAGCCTTAATGAAAACCCAGTCCAGAGCATCCAGAACCTCAGACTGGGCAGAAGGTTCACCTTCCAACAGGACAAT
>NW_015554222.1:420011-421592 GCF_001515605.1 Sinocyclocheilus anshuiensis
TCCAGCCACAGCCTGAGCTTGAACCCAGTCAAATATTTCTGGAGAAACCTGAAAATGTGCATCTGCCCCCAACCAACCTGACAGAGCTTGAGAGGTGAAGAGGTAAGGTGAAGAATGGCAGATAATTGCCAAATGCTGATAAGCAAAGCTTGTCGCATCAAACAAAAAAGACTTGAGGCTGTAAAGGTGCTTCAGCTAAATATTTAGTTAAGGGTAGGCTTTATGGCGGTGTGGCAAGACTCAATCCTCTCTTCAGTGAAGACACATGAAAACACACTTAGAATTTGCAAAAAAAAGCACCTAAAGGACCTCAGACTGTGAGAAACAAGATTCTCTGGTCTGATGTGGTTTCCTTCCAAGCATCATGTTTGAAGGAAACCAGCTCTGCTCATCACCTGAATAGTACCACCCCAAAAGTAAAGTGTGCTGGTAGCAGCCTCATGCTGTGGGTCTGTTTTTCAGTGGCAGGGACTGAGGGACTCATCAGAGTAGAAGAAAAGCTCAATGCACCAAAATATTGAGATGGCCTTAATGAAAACCCAGTCCAGAGCATTCAGAACCTCAGACCTGGCAGAAGGTTTACCTTCCAATAGGACAATGGACCGAAGCACTCAGCAAGAGTGGCTTATAGACAACTCTGTGAATGTCCCTGAGTGGCCTCAATCAAATATTTCTGGAGAAACCTGAAAATGTGCATCTGCCCCCAACCAACCTGACAGAGCTTGAGAGGTGAAGAGGTAAGGTGCGAGAACTACAGCCTACAGCCTACATTCAAATTTTATTTTTGCATTTTTTATTAAAACTAAGGCCACCGGCTCGACAATAAGGACTGCCCGGGGCCAGCGTGAAAGACGCTTGGGATGGATGACGGATTTGTCACGAAATTTAAACATTCAAGAGGGTTTAAAGCATTCATGCAGATGTGGGAGAGAGCTCCATTCAGTGTGTTCTGAGCGCACAGCCACGTCTCAAGCGCGCAAGCCTGAATTGCATTTCTTTCCGGGAAAATGCATACAAAAGTAAAAAGTATGCAATGTTATTTTACATTTGATTATTCAATTTCTGTACCTGAATACCTACAAACTCAAAAACCTAAAGCATTGTTTAAATTTGATCTTTGTTCTATTTATTCATATATTTATGCTAGCGATTTGTGCTATTGTTTATAATTGGTTCATTTGTTCGTATTTACTGACTTGTCTTCAATTGGAATCGAGAATTGTAAAATTTAACAGGTAGGCCTATCTATAAATTTGGCATTGAAAAAACAATAATAAAACAATTTTTTTTTGTGGCAGGGCAAATCAAAATTTGAACCACTGTTGAGCCCTTTTGGCCAAATCGCAAGTGTGAATCATCAGTTGCTTCACGATTTGATTCGATTGATTCTGATGCATCACAATGCATCTTCTCCTCCAATTATTTAATTAATAATAATTACCATAGTAATAATCACAATAAAGCTCTTTTTGTTATTTTACCTTTGTTAGCCTATTAAAAATAAAAACAAAGATGCAAATAAACTGTAGAGAAAATACAATATAGGCCTATAAAAAAATTAACAGTGCTTTACTTTTACAT
>NW_015554222.1:421719-423891 GCF_001515605.1 Sinocyclocheilus anshuiensis
CTGTTGTCGGTGTTTCTTTGTCTGAATATGGCGCTTATCACATGCTGTGTGGTATCGGGGCATTTTAACGAGTCCGAGTACGAGTACAGGAGCTCAGTATCGGGCCTGATACCGATACCAGTATCGGTATTGGTGCATCCCTAGTTTAAAGCATTCATGCAGACGCGGGAGAGAGCACCATTTCAGTGTGTTCTGAGCGTACATATAGAGCCGCGTCTCAAACAGCACGCACAAGCCTGAATTGCGATTCTTTCTGGGAAAATACATACAAAAGTAAAAAGTATGCAATGTTATTTTACATTTGATTATTCAATTTCTGCACCTGAATACCTACAAACTCAAAAACCTAAAGCATTGTTTAATTTTGATATTTGTTCTATTTATTCATTTATTTAGGCTATTTGTGCTATTGTTTGTCTTCGATTGGAATCGAGAATTGTAAAATTTAACAGGTAGGCCTATCTATAAATTTGGTATTGAAAAAACAATGATAAAACCCGTTGAGCCCTTTTGGCCAAATCGCAAGTGTGAATCATCAGTTGCTTCACGATTTGATTCGATTGATTCTGATGCATCACAATGCATCTTCTCCTCCAATTATTTAATTAATAATAATTACCATAGTAATAATCACAATAAAGCTCTTTTTGTTATTTTACCTTTGTTAGCCTATTAAAAATAAAAACAAAGATGCAAATAAACTGTAGAGAAAATACAATATAGGCCTATAAAAAATTAACAGCGCTTTACTTTTACATCTATTTTACAGAAGCAAGACATACAGAAATTGAATAATCAAATGTAAGTATAAGCATTGCATAGTCTTTAATGTATCAATTACAAAGAATAAAGCTACAAATTCATTCAGTCAAGAGGAGTAATTACCTCTTTTCTTTCGTTGTTTTTGTAGCTATTAAATAAAGATTTAAATCATGAATCCTATTACACATTAGATTTTTCCACAACCGTTTACGAAATAACTGTCTGTTTACGCGAATACTCACCAAAACAGATATTCAGATACATTTCTTAATTAAAATAGCCTATAACAAGAGTAATTTATTATAATAAAACCGTAGCCTATATTAATATGTATGATAATAGGCCTATTTAATTACATTTATGCAGAATTGTCCACATCAGCATCGCGATGCATTATAAAAATGATCATATTCCACAGTTCTAGTGTGTGATGGCTAATACTGCGAGCTCAACTGTTAAGATGAAAAAGGAGTTTATTATTTGACTAATTATAGCCTACTGTGTCTAGCTACTGCTAGTATGACCTACCTTTGCCGTGATCTGCATCTTCTCTTAGCCTTGCGCAGTGCTTGAAGTGGAAAAAAAGAAGTGCCGGTATTCACCCGCTTTAATAATTTACAATGTATGTATAGTGCCTCAATCAATAATTAAATAAGTTTTCAATACATAATTAGCACAAGTCAAGCTACGATACCAAACAGGACCACAGGGAGATGCCAAAGACCACTAAATCGCCTGCCTTTACTACTATATGGATCCATTCAGAATCGCTAAATCTCTGACCACTGCATAATCCGCATTCATTATAAAACACTCATACTTTTAAGCCAAATACACGTTGAAAATAATAATTTTACTGCATCTGGACATAAGTCACTATTCTCTCTGCAATCGCTGATGAAATCGGCCGTGTTTTCTCTGCATTAGCGCTGTTTTGAACTTACTGTTTGAATTCATTTACTGGATCCTTGGACTTTCCAGGAGTTTACCGGTTTAAAATGATGTGATTGCAAAAGCCTGCTTTTTTTCATTTTAAGATATTATTTTCGTTATAAAGTACTGATTCAAACTGGTCATCAATAATTAATAATTATTCTACTACTCTGCGCGCCTCCCCTGACATGCTCTCGCGCACCACACACTCCGCTTGCATTCATTCATGGATTGGTCGAGATGAGAGGTGATCCCGCCTGGGTAGTGTGATTTATATATTGTCATTTCTAATCATATATGGCCCACTTCAAGCACTGGCCTTGCGTTAAAATATGCCGTGAGCTTTGGATTTTTTTTTTCCAACAAATTTGACTGCATGACTTTTGCTTTATTTTCCCTTTTCTCTTTCATATTTGGGAGTGTTTTACTGACACTTCTCGTGCAGGACATGCAACGCCCCGCACGCGCATTCAAAAC
>NW_015554222.1:424045-425341 GCF_001515605.1 Sinocyclocheilus anshuiensis
TATATATATATATATATATATATGTGTGTGTGTGTGTGTGTGTGTGTGTGTGTGTATATATATATATATATATCTCGTCCTATCGTCAGCCTGTGAGATCGCCGATACGCAATATTAATAAGCTAATTTAATTGTTTACTTGGTTTCATAGCCGGAGAGTAAACCAACTTCAGGGTAAGGCTAAAAGCATCCTAATGTTAGTGTAATCTATTAACTAGACATTATATCTTTTTAGTCAAGTAGCTTATGGATGTCATGTCAAAAAATATTTTTAATATGACTGAATTTGCATTAAATATAATTTAATAAAAACATTGTAAGTTATTAACTATATTGCTTACATTTCCTCAGTTATTCAAACAGCAGATACATAAAGAGCAAACAACATTTACATTATCAAAGAACATCGTCACTGACTTCAGTCTAGCACAAGTTTATGCACTTTAAAAAAACATTATAATCAGTGAAGCTACACTTTATGATGAATAAATCTCTTATACTTAACACGTACATCTGCACTTTATTTATGATGAGAGAATTTTTACAGAGCAGAATTCAGTCAGTGAGTGCACACTGAACAACAAAACTCCGGTCTTTCAGCGATGACTCATCTGAACACCTCTGATTGGCCATTGCATTCATAAACTCAACTGAATCGTGTGTGATTAGTTTGGTTATAACGCACAACACTGTAAAAGCGTGTAAAAAGAAATCTGATGGTACAAATTAGCCCTAATATTCAATTAGATAATAATACTAGCCTGATAATAATAATAATAGTCAGTACCGCTGCTCCCTATATGCAGAGTACGCAGTTTGCGTAGGGCACCAACTCCCAGGGGGGCACCATCCCAGAACGCTAAAAAAAACAACTTTTGTTCTATATTAATATTAACATACATATACGTAAAAAAAAAATATAAACATGAACCTATATACATAATTATAAAAAATGCGTTTGACAGTGAACGCAGTAGACAGGCGACGCACACGTGATGCGCCATTCCCGCATCCGCGCCCGCCTCATGTTTGCGGCTGACTGCAAATGATCATAATAGGGATGGGCGATACCACTTATTTTGTTTTCGATACGATACCGATATTTTTCAAGGCAGTATCGTCGATATCGATACTTGCTGCCGTTCCCAAAAGCTTTAATGCTTTCTTATGATACTTTTGGGAAAAGCAGCCCTGTTTGAATGCACTGTCAGCAGTGAGTGAACACCCTCTCTGATTGATTAGTTCTGTCTTGCAACATTTGCGTGTTCAGATGAGCAGGAAAATAGTTATATCCTA
>NW_015554222.1:425403-432054 GCF_001515605.1 Sinocyclocheilus anshuiensis
ATACTTTCGATACTCGCGTCAGTATCGATATATCGATACTTTGGATGATTGGATCGATACGCCCATCCCTAGATCATAACTGATGGACAACTATGCCCGGGAAAAGACATCAGTAGTCCGGCGCCGAGATAAGAAGAAGAATTTAAAAAAAGCCCAAGATGAAGCCCGTGCACCACTTTTAGGCACGTTCATAATCCTGTGAAACTTTTTTGGATGTTGATGTTAATAACGTGTTTTAATGTCGGTAAAAATATCACCGCCGCATCTGCCTTAATATTTTCTCAGAGTTTTCATGTTCCCTTACGAAAATTAACCATAATTTTACTACGAATAAAAAAACCGATACAAAAAAAAACATGGTTCTTGTAGCGGTGTAACCACAAATTAACCATGGTTTTGATACTTCAAATCGCTTCAAATAATAATTTACGAAGTATTCAGATAATATCTTTGTGGTGATAAAAACAGACCTAAGCGAACAACGATCTTTAAAATGACATAAAATGCATTATATAAAAACAGTGAGGCAATAATGATTGGTTAATTAATAATAATCGTATGGTTTCATTGAATAACACTGTTAAAATACATAATGTAATAGGCTACAAAATAAACAATTTATGCACATTACATATTGTTACAAATGCCTGCAAAGGGCGCCAAAGGCCTGGTAATTGCTGTTGTAACACTTACAGGATGATCAAATCCTTGTTTAATATTGACCAAACATTTAATACAAATGTCCACTTAATCTTTAATGTTTGGCCACCTTTTTGCGATAGAAATGCCTAGCCTCTATTTCTTCAACAAAAACATGTGGACATCACAACCTTTACAAAAACTAGGCTAATCCTTGGGTTTTATCCAAGTAAAACGGCTTAATTTTCTTTTGTGTGATTTCTGAATGCTTGACTATAAAATCAATCAGACAACTGTATTAATAAAATCATAGCGACTGTCTACCTTGTAATTTGTAAATAATACAATTTACTTATTTACTTTTATATTTTACTAAGGTTCTGTTTTGACCCTTATAGTAGTTTTTTTTTTTTTTACGTCCATAATATTTTGGGGAGGGGGCACAACAATACAATTCTGCTTAGGGCACCCATTTGGCCAGCAGCGGCCCTGATAATAGTCTTGATATCGTCAAAGGCATCAGCCACAGGTGATATCTCTGACTATTGGTGATACACTATTCTGTCGTCTATCAGCACAACCCTATTTCATATCAATGTTAAAAACAGTTGTGCAGACTAAAATTTTTGTAAAAACCATGATACTTTTTTTCCAGGATTCTTTGAACAGAAAGTAAAAAAAAAAAAAAGAAATCTTTTGTAACATTATAAAAGTCACCTTTGATCAATTAAATGCATCCTTTGTTAAATAAATAAATAAATTAAATGATTTATTTATTAAAAAAAAAAAATCTTAACAGTAAACAAATGTAGTGTATCTATTGTAATATAGCAAAATTTCTTTTAAATACATCCGTAGGGGCCATTCACACAGAAAGCGGTTTTCCATTTCACTGCACCAAAAACACATTTTGTGTGAACTGGCTCTTATACTATCCAGTTTTAGTAGTACCCTGTGAATGTGTTGTTTCTTATCTAGTGTGGTTCCTGTGGAGCTAATCCCATAACAGATTCTTAACACATACTGGAAAATTAAAGTTGACATTAAACATTGAGTCATAGACCATATAAATCAATCAGCCTGTGCTAATAATTATAGGTTACTTGATTACTCCTATCACGTTAAATCATGTTTGATTTGAAACTTGATTAAAAAAACAATGTACATTCTCATCCAAAAATTCACATTTCTCCAAAATAACAATGTAGGAATATCACGCTTGTAAAATAAAAGCTCAATACTATGTTGAAAATAAAAAATTTAATTGTTTTGTGAATTGCAGTGCATAACACTACTACCTGTAAAATTCTTGAAACCTTTCTACTCCAACAGTACTTTAAAAAGTTTTTGAAATAAGTCTCTTATACTCACCAAGTCTTCATTTAATCAAAAATATATACAAATATAGTAATATTGAGAAATATTGCTGCAGTTTAAATTTCTATTCGAATACATTTTAAAATGTAACTTATTCCTGTAAATTTTCAGCATCATTACTCCAGTCTTCAGTGTCACATGATCCTTCAGAAATCATTCTAATATGCTGATTTGGTGCTCAAGAAACGTTTCTTATTATTATCATTATCATTTTTTTCAGGATTCTTTGATGAATAAAGATATCAAAAGAACAGCTTTTATTTGAAATGGTAATCTACAGTAATCATTTATAGTAACTTTATACATGTCTTTACTGTCACTTTTTTTTTTATCAATTTAATGCATACTTGCTGAATAAAAGTATAAATTGCTTTAAAAATAAATCTCATTGATCGATCAATCAATCATTTATTTCTATAGCACATTTAAAAACAACACAAGTTGACCAAAGTTCTTTACAGGCCCAAAATTACAAAACTTATAAACACTCAAACCATAAAGCACAACAAAACACTAAACAAACCCCATGAAGCTAAGAACAGTTAAAAGCAGCAGAGAAGAGATGAGTCTTCAACATCGATTTAAAACACTCTATGGGACAAAACTTATAAACACTCAAACCATAAAGCACAACAAAACACTAAACAAACCCCATGTAGCTAAGAACAGTTAAAAGCAGCAGAGAAGAGATGAGTCTTCAACATCGATTTAAAACACTCTATGGAGTCACAGGATTTAATATGTAGAAGGAGGTTATTCCAAAGACGTGGTTATTCCAAAGACATCCGCCCTTGGTTTTTAGCCGAGATTTTGGAACGTTTAAAAGGAAACGAGATGATCTTAGGGATCTGGCAGCACAATGAAGCTGTAACAAACTAATATGTACAGGGACAAGCCCATGTAAGCCTTTAAAAACCATTAAAAGGACCTTGTATTGCACCCTATACTCAACAGGGAGCCAGTGCTAAGAAGCCAGCATCGGAGAGATACTGGAACATTTCCTGGTGCCAGTCAACAGTCTGGCTGCTGCATTCTGCACCAGCTGCAGCCGTGAAAGCAAATTCTTAGACATCCCCCAAATATAGAGAATTACAATAATCCAATCTGGACTAAATAAATGCATGGATCACAGTTTCCATACATTTAAAAGACAGGAAGCTTTTCAATTTGGCAATACCCCTCAATTGACACCAAGCTTTCTCACCTGAGTGTAATTTCATTGATCCTAAACTTATAAATGATAGTGTACCATTATCTCCGTCTACATCTTGTAAATTTATCAGCCTACCACCTAGAAGAACTTAGCAACCACCTAGCAACACTCCTGCAACCATGTAGAACACCCTAGCAACCTTGTAGGTTTAAAACATCAAATGTATCTTTAAACAGCTCAAGTATTCAAACTACATAAGGCCTGAAAAAACCTTCAGAGAGAAATTGATCCTGATGAATTTTCTAGGCACTGAAATCTCTTGCTTAATTATTTTGGGTTTGTTTGTTGTCCAGGTCTGGGTAAAACCATACTGCCCCAGATGGAAGGTCTCGTGAAGTCGGCTAGCCTTCTGTACTTTCGTGTCTTCAAAAACCAGACGGTTGGCTACTTCAGCTCAGCGATCAGTGTTTTCTGGAACACTCCTGTGATGGCACCTGCTCTTTTCTTCTACTCTGAGAACGATGCACTGTGCGATTACGAGAGCTTGGAGAAGATGGTGGAGTTCTGGAGGAGCCGCGACCTAATTGTGGAGAGCAAGAAGTGGAAGGAGTCTGTTCATGCAGGTCATCTGCGCATACACCCTCAGGATTATCTGTCCACACTGGAGAAGTTTGTGCAGTCTCTTAACATGGTGCCTCTGAAGGCCAAAATGTGAATTCTGAAGGCTGTCACTCGTCTCATTAAACATCCAAGTTACCTGAAGTGCCTGGTTTTAATGTCACATAGACATTCTCATACTCTTTGTTCAAGTGGTACTTTGTTAAATTGCTGTCTTGCTTTCTCAAACTTCTTCAGCCTTTTTATATTTATGTGACTACATGAAATCCTTTTCAGCCAAAAATTCATACCTGGTCCAGAAGAAGAAGAATCTGAGCTCTTTTTGAAGACCGTAGCACTGGGATGTTGGGGTTGTGTAATACTACATACAGTCTGCTGATATGCGACCAGTTAGGTTTATTTGCACTACAATTTGAAGTTCCTGTACTTTTTTGTCCAACATCTGTTCGGACCTCAAAATGACGGTCTATCTTGAAATGCAAAACTGTTTATCTTTTTTTTTTTTTTTTTTTTTAAAAAATAAATTTTTTTTTTTTTTTTTTTTTGATAAACAGTAAGCACTTGAATAACACTTAACAGGTTTATTAGACCTTTTGTTAATAGTGAATCATAGTTTATATTACAACTTAATGTTTAACATCTATAGTATGTTCATTTGAATACATGACCTTTGATACCGGTTACTTCAAAAGGAAACAGCCCTGACTAATTATTTTTAAATCTACAGAAATGACTTCTATAAATTTGTCCATGATAAACTATGAATTAAAAAAATATTATTAAATATAATACACTGTTTGACACAATTCTGGTAAACCTATAAAATCTTGTTTTTCTAGCAATGACAGATGGTTAAAGGAAAGGTGGTATGTTCAGGTACCTATGCAGACAATATGGTAAATACAAGTAAAGTGGGACACTTAGGTTTTTGTATTACATATTTCTATATTTTTATTCTTTATAGTGTAATGAAAACCTTTAGCTTATGTCAACTTGAATATTTTAAAAGGTTTATGGCAAATTATCAAAGTGTGCTGCTTTACAATGCATCAATGCAATAATTAAGGTTTTTACTTTTTTGTTGCTTCATCTTGCAAAAGTCAAATAAATCATTCTTATTAATGATGTTGTTTTTTTGTCTGTTTAGACTAGAAGTCTAGCAAAAGGGTTGTGCAAGACGGAACTGAAGTCAGAATTTAGCAGAATGTTGTTTAAAATGAATGACTTGAGTTGATTTCCTCTAGAGGGCGTTTGTCGACTCAGAAAACATTTGTACACGTAAAGCTATATTCGTGTAAATGCAGTATTATACAAATAATATAAAAACTATATAATATTGCACAATGATTATTACTAGTAAAGCAAAGTGAAATATAATTCATTCTCATTTAATGATTAAAAGATTATCATCGAATAAACATAGATGACTGTGATTGGGCCCTGTCCACCAGCGTTGAGAAAAGTAACAGGTACCACATTACAGCCTCGTTAATTCAGCAACTGTCATGAGAGTAATTTTCACCTGAATGATTATATTGAGAAACTTTATAGACATTTAAATGAAGACAGAAAGAGAGAAAGGGGAAAAAAACTGAATAATTAAAATATAAAAATGATAATTTAGACCCATTTTACCTGGGCCACTCAGCCCCGCCCACTTCATTACATTTTTTGGATGTGATGTGAATTCTAAGAATGTTAGATTAGCAAGTTTCCAAGCCCACTTTTTCTAACTAACCTATACTAACAACTCCCATAACTAACAAACATAACCTCATGACCATTTCTCCTAATTCACACCGCACCGACAAACGCCAACAGACACGTTGGCCGCTGGATTTAGAATTTTATGAAAAATAACTGTCATGTTCACACTGCCCCAACAGACACCAACAGACTTCAAGTCAGGGAGAGTTAACTAGGGGGAAAAATGGATGATCTTGTAACAACAATCAAAATTATACTGTTATTAATGTCTTTGCGTGTCATTCTTCGCCTGAAAAGACGGCGAATAAAACGAAAGAGGCTGTGGGTGAAGCCGTGGTTGCTGCGACGGGGAAGACGGGGCGCCTACTTGAATTTATGCAGAGATCTGCAGTCGGAAGATTTACAAAGCTTTCAAAATTTTGCTCGGGTGGTCCCTAATCAGTTTCAGCAGTTACTTCAGATGGTGACACCAATCATTCAAAGGCAAAATACAAATTTCAGAGATGCCATTTCACCTGGTGAACGCCTAATGATAACTCTTCGCTTCTTGGCAACAGGTAATAACCTAATGTTTCCTCTTCGATCCGTGTAAATAATTAGCAGTGTTGATAATTATACAAGAAATAGGTTGAAATGTTCAATATTGTAATTCTAAAAGCTTTTTATTTATTGTTTTATTCACAGGGGAATCATTTCGTAGCCTGCATTACGCTTTTCGCATCGGATGCTCAACTTTAATCGAACTTATACCTGAGACATGTAGAGTCATCTATCAGGTTCTCAAAGAAAGACATCTTAAGGTATGCATTCCGATCCTCACCACTTTGGTTTAATCAATATGTCATTATAATTACCTTATTGCAAAGAATAAGTGGGTATCCGCTCTGTTCTTCTCGTTTGAAGTATGCGCATCGTTATGGGAACTGTCCGGTCAGGTGGTGCTGAACAAAGTGACGTGACATGTGGCCAAGTATGGTGACCCATACTCGGAATTAGTGCTCTGCATTTATCCCATCCAAAGTGAACACACACACACACCGTGAACACACACCCGGAGCAGTGGGCAGCCATTTTTTTGCTGCGGCGCCCGGGGAGCAGTTGGGGGTTCGGTGCCTTGCTCAAGGGCACCTCAGTCGTGGTATTGAAGGTGGGAGAGA
>NW_015554222.1:432182-436597 GCF_001515605.1 Sinocyclocheilus anshuiensis
CGCCTTGCTCAAGGGCACCTCAGTCGTGGTATTGAAGGTGGAAGAGAGTGCTGTACATTCCCTCCCCCCACCTACAATCCCTGCCGGTACGAGACTCGAACCCGCAACCTTGGGTTATGAGTCCGACTCTCTAACCATTAGGCCACGACTTCCCCTAACACCCAAGCCAGTGCTGTTAGCGCTACATAGTTCAATAATAGGGTCAGTGCTACCCTTACGAAAATTAACCAGGGTATTACTGCAAATAAAAATACAAATGGCAATCGATACGCCAAAAATTCGAACTTATACCTGAGACATGTAGAGTCATCTATCAGGTTCTCAAAGAAAGACATCTTAAGGTATGCATTCCGATCCTCACCACTTTGGTTTAATCAATATGTCATTATAATTACCTTATTGCAAAGAATAAGTGGGTATCCGCTCTGTTCTTCTCGTTTGAAGTATGCGCATCGTTATGGGAACTGTCCGGTCAGGTGGTGCTGAACAAAGCCAGTGCTGTTAGCGCTACATAGTTCAATAATAGGGTCAGCGCTACCCTTACGAAAATTAACCAGGGTATTACTGCAAATAAAAATACAAATGGCAATCGATACGCCAAAAATAAACAAACAAATAAATAAAATGTTTTTACTATAATTAAACCATGGTTAATTTATTTTCATCAGGGTAAACTATGCACAGAGATTAATGCACAGTAGTATATAAATGCATGTTATTTACAACATCTCAATCTGCTTATAAAGACTGCTCAAGCTGTTATTAAATGGTACATTCCTTTCTGCTATTAAGATTATTTTTCATTTTCTATATAGGTTTGGGAACAAAACAAAATACTCTTTTTGGAAAGAGACAAGAATAAAAACTATACTTTAAAAAAGTGATTCTTTATTAGTGTCAATTACTAATTTAAATTCTTATTTTAAAATATCTGGGAGACCATAAAACTAGGTAAACTTAGAAATACATGCAGGTATAACTATAGGCTTATACAAACGAACAAACATACAGTACAAACACACAGAGTGAGACCTGAACATTTACCAGCCCTAATAATAATAGTAATAATAATAATAAATTTTATTGCAGCAGCAGCAGTAACAACAATATTTTGTTTGTATTGTTTGTAACTTAGCAAATTAGGAACACATAATGAACGAATGTGATTTAATTTTATTCTTTCTTAAATCAATCAACAAAATTCCTAAATGTTCTTGTTTATTTATTTGCAGACATTATTTCACATAATTGCATTATGGAATGTACAAAAACTTCTTTTACTACGCCTTTTTTTCCCTTTAGGCTGGACCTTTTCCTCCTCCTCTTCCCTTTCTTGTTCTTGCTCTTCTTGCTCCTGCTCTGTATCATCACGTCTGTCATCATCTTCACCCTCCTCAAGTGAAGTAGTAGAGTCCTGTAAAATAGTGTTTAAAAATGATTAATTCATGATTTATTTACAAATGTATTATTATCTTTTCCAGTGCCCTACAACAGCAGATGAGTGGAAAAAAGTATCCGAAGGATTCCAAACCACAGCAAAATTTCCCAGTTGCTTAGGGGCTTTGGACGGGAAACACATACGGATTAGACCCCCCCCTCACTGCGGAGCACAGTTCTTCAATTATAAACACTTTAATTCGATTGTTATGATGGCTTTGGTTGACAGCAATTATAGATTTCTTTATGTTGATGTAGGGTGTAATGGAAGGGTATCGGATGGTGGAGTATTCAGAGGGTCAACACTGCAAGAGTCTCTAGAGCAGAGAACTGCAAACATTCCCTAACCCACTCCATTGCCAGGGACAGACATGTCAATGCCATTTTTTGTTGTGGCAGATGAAGCTTTTCCTCTGAAATCATACTTAATGAAGCCTTTTGCCAGGAGAGGGCTTTCCAGAGAACAGAGAGTCTTCAACTACCGGCTATCCCGTGCCCGCCGTATTGTTGAAAACACCTTTGCGAACAGATTTAGGGTTTTTTTAAGCACAATTGATCTTGATCCAAATGTTGTGGAGGTTATTGTTCTTGCATCATGTGCCCTGCACAATTATTTACGTGATGAATGTGGCAATGCATATCTGTGTGGACTAACTGATCAGGATGGGCAAGAAACCTGGAGGCAAGACCCTCCCCTGCAACAGGCAGCGCTGCCACGGTCCACAAATGCAAGTAGCGAGGCCAAGCAAAACAGGGAAAGGCTGATGGAGTACTTTAACTCAGAGGCAGGAGCTGTTCCTTGGCAATGGGATAGACTATAGTAAATCATTTCCACATCCATACCCAGATAATGTACATAACATGTAAACTAATATTAAACTGATGGTAACAGTAAAATATGAGAGCTACACATTTTATATGGTTAATTTAAATTAAACTACATTTTTAAACAGAGGTTGATAGAAGTACTTTAATTCTGAGAGGTGAGCTGTCCATGGCAATGGGCTGAATTGCTGTAAATATTTCCCTGCACCCACACCCAAATCAACATATTGTATTAAATAAACTCACATTTTGAACATAAAGGTTTGATGTTGAGGGTCGTTTATTCATGTGTAGCTCTAAAAACTTAAGTCTCCTCAAAAACCATTCCTGCCTTGGAGTGAGATTTCCTCCGCTACCAGAGGGAGGGGATTTCAAATATCTGCTGTACTGTGTCCTCATATTGTCCATTTTCTTCTTTACCTCAGCTTCTGTGAAACACAAATAATTGAAGATGATACAGTATTAGTGCACTTATGTATAGAAAGTGCAGGAACAAATCACAAAGTGTCATGCCATTTAGATGACTAACTACAAATAAAACTAAACTACAAATACACTGTGGTTTGAAGGATACTGAGCGGGGTGCACATGCGACACGGATTAAATAGTAAATAACTATATCTAAATAACTGGCTCATCTTGTCTACATAAACAGAATATTAAAGATGACAAAGGAAGGCCGTGTGTGTTGCAAGTTTAAATTCACACTGAGCAAGCTACAAAACCTCAAACAGTTAACGTTACTTTGTAGCATTTTAGTGCAAGCCCGTTTACCAAACAACTTTGTAACCATTTGCTTGCTAAGACACTCCATTGAAACAAAATTGCGACCCACAAGCGTGTAACCATGGTAATATTGTAAGGCAGTTTTATTATTATAATAATAATATATTGTCAAATAAATTTCCGTTGTATTTAATTATTGAGGCGAATCATAATATACCAACCTGAAATCCCAAGCGCTGTAGCGACCGATCTGATCGCATTCCCCCTCGCGTTGCGGTTGGTATACTCGGCCACACCCACCGCATAAAGCTCTGGCCTCTCCTCCCAAAGATCCAAAAACTGTTCCTCTTTCTGGTTTGTCCAGAAACCTGCCATTTTTAAAGTTATTTTCCTAAGCGCGCCCAGCACCTACTTGCAGTTTTGCCTCATTGTCATGGCAACGGTTCGTGGCCAGGTCAGATTACGTCAGAGTTTGTTGTCGTTTGTTGGAAAATCATATCACACTGCTCAGACATTCCACGACCCAACAAACGCCGATTAAACATGTTCAGTCGGGTTAAAACCGACTCCGACCAACGCCAACAAACGCCGACAGGGGTAACACACTGATCCAACAAACTCCGACAGACTAGTCTGTTGGCGTTTGTCGGTGCGGTGTGAATTGGCCCTATGATAAGATGCATGTTAAACAGCTTTCTTTGTGCTTGTGAGTGCTGCTTCGGCCAGAGGCATGAGTGAGAGTTAGGCATCTGAAGGGATGAGAAAGTGCTTTCAGGCCTGATCATGAGAGCAGGAGGCTGAGGCAGGGTTCAGAGATGATCCGCTCCTCATAGTCCCACCAGCAACATGGATGATTTCAGCAGGACGCGCACCAGCTCAGACAACACCGGTGAGAAAAACTTATTTAATATTTTGGCTTGTTTTATTTCCACGTTTTTTTTGTATATATTTAAGAAAAAAATATAATTTTAAGATTGTTTATTGATCAAGGCAGAACTCTTGAGCAGGCATTGCAGGACTCTAGAGGGAGATTATGAAGCAGAATTAACCCCTTAACTGTCACCCCCCATTTTTTAAAATAGGCATGCAGGTGCACTATCCAAACTTAAATTGTTGTAATTTATGAACACTTTGGAATACAGACATAAGGTTGGTCTCTTTTTAAAGAAGAAAATCAGCAAATTATAGCAAAAGTGGAATTTGTTCAAAAAGTTAAGTATCAAAAAGTTATAGTGGTTTAAATTTACTGTAAAGAAAATGCACTATATTAATTTTATTTTATATATAATAAATATTTTACATATCAGGTTTTACTCTAAAATTGGTATAAAATTATAGCCTTATGTCTAAATAAGTTATGTTCCAAATTTGAAGTTGATATGAAAAAAATTGAGGTTCCTGTGAGATTTTATTTAGGGCATTATACC
>NW_015554222.1:436711-441470 GCF_001515605.1 Sinocyclocheilus anshuiensis
TGATAGAAAAAAAAGACAAAAAAAAAAAAAAGAGCGCCAAACGTCCCACAGGTGGGACTTAAAGGGGTAAATTAGTATACACAATAAGAACTTGGATATATGGAAAGATGTAATCAAATCAAAGTTAAACTGACAAAATTTAGCACCTATATTTGTTCATGTCAACTTTTGTTTTCTTTCAGCACATGATTGTTAATCTGGCTATTGGACTGACATCTCTGTTAGTTCTAGTGAGTATTAGTGACTACACACACACACACACACGTTTAGTTAGCTAAATGGGGACCTTGCATAGACTTCTAGTGTTTTTGTATACAACTAGTACTAACCCAACCCACACTCTTTTTACAATTGAAAAAAAAAAAGACTGATCACTTCCATCCAACTGCAACTTACTAGTTGTACCTGAAATTTTTTTTTTTTTTTTACACCTCCTCTCCTTAGTTAGTTTTATACTGCTTTCTGTTTGTCAGGTAACTGTCATCAGTTCGTTTGTCTTTCCTACACCTCCTCCGACAGCATTGAATATCTTCTTTGTAGTCTGCATCATCATGATCTGTTCTTCTGTATTGGTGATGGTTAGTCCTGTATATAAAATTTCTATCTATGATCTTTATGGGCTGATTCCCCCCCCCCTCTTTCATAAGCATTAATTTGGACCAAAATCTTTATCTTTTTATAATTTGTGTCAAATCATGGGAGTTTTCTACTGTACTGTCCTACATGGTCACAATGCTCTAACACAGTGATTCTCAATTTCAGTCCTGGGGTACCACTGCTCTGCACATTTTGTATGTCTCTCTCTCTCTCGGTTCAGTTCATGGATCTCCCTCCTAACGAACTGATGATCTGAATCATGTGAGTTAAATAAGGAACACATACAAAATGTGCAGAGCAGTGGTACCTCAGGACTGGAATTGAGAACCACTGCTCTAACATGATGTTTGATTCTTTGGGGTGATTTTTTGTAGTGTTTATACCTGTATATACAGTATAAATTATGTATATTATTTATTAAAAACAGTTTCTCTGTTTTTTTGTTGTTGCAGATATTCTGGTATCGTCAAGGAGATCTGGATCCAAAGTTTCGTGGTCTGATTTATTATTCCATAGGTCTCATTATCCTTCTTTGTCTGTGCGCCAATCTGTACTTCCATGATGTCGGAAGATGACATGATTCAGACACACCACTTGAATTGGGCACCTTCATAATTTTGTCAAGCACAATAAAAAGCGATCTATTTGTCAGAAGTGAGCCTCACAGTTTTGATTATGTGTGCACAGGTGATAAGATGCTTGTTCAAATCTATTAGTTTTTTTAAAATATTTGGACGGTATACCTTTTGTAATTTATGTCAAAGCTGAATATTTATACGCTGAATATTTTTGTACATTATTTTCGTTTGCTGTCAAGAGTCAGTCTTGCTAAATGCAGCAGTATTTCAGTTAGTTGTATTAAATATTGTGATTTTTGTTCTGTGAACAATACCGGTGCCAAAGTTCTGAACACTGGCAATAAATAAAATAATATACATGTACTATGGAAGTGAAATATTTTATGGGTTGGAGACCATGATGACTATTGTAGTGAGTCTGGATTCTCTCTTCATGGAAAATAATTAAGATCAAATTTAACATGCAATAATCTGTTTTAGACATACATACAATGCACTATTATTGGAAAGTTTACACATAACATGGTCTTTTTTTTCAGTATCAAGATTTTAAGTTAATAATTATTTGAATGTTTAAGAAAAGTTATGTTTAAATACGTTCCACATTGTAATTTCTTTGAAAGGACTGCCATCTTGTGGTGTGCATCTGAATAACAATTACAAATAACCCTTCGGATTATTTTATTAGTGAATATAAAAGCAGTGTTCTGAATGGTCATTGTCCGTATTCTAATATATTACAGATAGTATTATGTTTATGACACTACAGTGGTTAATTATACAAATCATTTGATGGTCACCCTCCCTCAAAGTATAATAAATTAAAGCTGTTGAGTAGATATGTAGGCTACTATAATTAAGGCTATTCGTTTTGGGCCTAATTTGGGTAGCACCGTTGTGACGTCATTTCTAAGACTTCAAAGCGGCTTCGTCAGATGACGTTCTATGTTGACGTCGCTCGCTGATATGATGGGACGGTCCCGTTAATCCCTTCGGCAAGCGATGGAGCGCACGAGGAGAACCATTGTCTGCTACCGAAGCCGTTTTATGCTAAATTATACGGCGTGGATATGTTGCGTTTTCATCGTGAACGCGTCCGCAGCATCTGCCGCTCACCTGCGCCAGTGTAAAGAGGTGAGAGATCATTCCCGCTGATGTTTCTGCGTTCATAGTCAGCGTTCTTTGCGTTAAACACTCGTCCAGTTCATATATCTGTTTTTTTTGCACACGCCGGCTTGTTTTTAAAGCATCTGTGGTTGTTTGACATACATTTATTTGCACTTTTGGGATCAATTTCTTTACTAACACGTGCAGCAAGATGATGTAGGTTGTCACACCTTACAATAACCAAAGTAACAGGTGCGTCAGATACTCTACACGGATTGAATAGCCGTAACCAATGAGAAGTAGGCTGTCTGAATACAGTAAAAGCTGGTTTATAGAAACGTTTAGAATAGATGCTTTAACATGTAACAATAAAAGGAATCAGACTGTCACACTGACAAATCCCTCTGAAGAACATCTAAACATCCGTTTACAAACGACAGTTCTGCAAAAGGCTTCCTGAGGAGCCTCAAATCGTGTCTCTGGAAGCTTAGAAGTGCTTAATGTAAGTCATAAGTTCTTACAAGAACTGAAAATTCTGTCAGTTGTTCCTTCAGTAACCCTGTCATGAGGGAAAGGACATTTGAGGCTCTGAATATATATTTAGATTCTTTGAATGAAATCAGATTTTTAGGCACTTTTAGTGCTTACAGTATTATAGTTTATTTGTTTCCTGTATCAGATGTTTGGCTTTTTTTTATACTAATGTATCTTGAGCTTTTCAGATGCATATTGATTAAGAAGCTGTTATGCTTTTTGTCTCGGTATGTATATTGATTGGTGTCAGATTGCTTTTTGGGATGGGCATCCCATTTTAAATATGCATTTGTCCAGGTTAGAATCCAGCCAGGCTGTGTGCTTTGTCTAATGTTATGGTAATGGATGAATAAGGTTCCAGTGGAGTGCTAAGCGGAGTTTTTCACAGAGATGGTCAGCCCTGCGTGCCCATCTCAAGAGCCTGGTGATATGATGCTAAGAATAGCCTTACTGAAACCACGTTCACCGAGAGTTCAGCACCTCCTCTGGCCTTTGTGCATGGAGAAACTGTGACTTAAAATCCCTGTGTGTCCCGTAAACTAAAAGATTGACTGCAGTTCTTGGCTATGAATATGGAACAATAGTGCAGATTTGGAACTATTTGGCTTATGCATTCATAAAAATCAGATGGTAATTGTACACAGTTCTCTCAAGCCGCATTAATTATTTACATTATCTGGTAAAGCCTGGCATATCAAATATATCACGTGTTTGCTTTAAAAAAAAATCATATTTGACACATCAGGCTTTTATGGCTTATATAATATTAAATAGGAGAATACTCGGAGTAAAACACTAAATTTTTATTTAGAGGCTCAAATTGAGCAAAACTATGCAATTTGATAAATATGCAATTGAGATCTTAAAAACGGTATAGCAGGCTATTTACATAGATATAAATATCAGTTGTCACCCTATATCTGTCAATGTCTTAATATGATATTTAAATACGTTAGTTTTATGATCAAAGCTCTGTAGTTTTTATTATGGGGAGCAAAACACATAATGCAATACAAAGATGATTGAAAGTTGAACAAATAAAGGTTCCTCAAAAGCCTGATGTATCATATTTGATGCTCACATTTTAACATAATTTTCAACAACAAAAAAAAGTGGCTGTACAAAATACATTGATTTTACTACATGATTTTAGTGTGTTGTCTTGCATTGTGTCATTATAGCCATCAGTGGCACATTACCGTATCTGTGGTAATGGACTAGGGGTTTGTATGGTAATATCTGAGACTAGTTCCTGTTTTGAGCTGTGTCTCTCAGTCTGCCCTCCCGTATGTTGACCTGCAGGGCATTCTGGGTTTTAATATCAGCTTCCTCCTGATGGCTGCCTTTCCTTCCAAGTCACTCAGTAAGTGCTGGAGGAACTGCAGGCATGTGATGTAAAAAGAAATGATTCAGAGGTTTTCTGTTGCATTTTGGCCCAAAAGAAAATGGTCACATCTCAGCAAAATCAGTAAATTAGGTTATTAATGCACCTTATTTTGTCATAATTGCTACCTTAACTGGTGCAGATGCATAGTTTAAGCTTTTTTTTTTGTTTTTTTGGCTTTTTTATTTCTACAATAGTTTATTAAGCTGAGACACCCACAAACGTGCTTTCTGTGATTCTGTGTTTTACTTATAGGCTCTTGATGTAATATGCTGATTAGTGGTGGGCATTTTGATTCATCCCAGTGACTCTTTTGAATCTGTTTACTAAAAGAGTTGCTCAAATCTGTACGCTGATATATATATATATATATTATATATTTTTAATGCAGGTTAAGTTGTTATGCCAATAGGTAGGAACAAGTATTTGTCTCTTTGCATATGAGTGAGTCATTGAATCACTGAGTTGACTAAAACAAGTCATTTTAATTTTTATTGACATTTGTGTCCCTGCATATCTACTAAGAGTCTCTAGAAAGAGTGTTTAAGCTCTTTTCAAG
>NW_015554222.1:441686-449250 GCF_001515605.1 Sinocyclocheilus anshuiensis
AAGAGTGTTTTCAAGTTCATTACATTCATGAATGAGATATCCCTGTTTAAGGAAGAAGTCACATTTTGTTCTGTTTGTTCAGTTAATTCCCAAGAAAGATATGTCCCAGTTGTTTTCTTCATTTGTGAATGACATGCTGTATGTGCCGTTTCATTCACATAACACAATGTCCGTTGACAATTATTTTTTCATTTAGTTCATCGTTCAGGAACAAGAATTTGCAGTTTGTTCAGCAACAAGAAGTTGCTGTTCGTTTGGGAACAAGATATGTCCCAGTTCGTTTAGTTGAGTCCCTAGAAGTCCTACTTTGGTCACATCCCAGTTCGTTCACAAAAAAGATATGTTGCCACTTCATTCAATTCATTGAGAAACGAAAAGTCGCAGTTTGTTCAATTTGGTCAGGAACAAGATGTGTCTCAGTTCCTTCATGAAATGACACACAACGGTTTGTTCATAAATGAGATGTTCCTCTAATTTGGTTGAGTCTAACACAGACTCGTTGAGTGAAGGGGAAATCTTTGAAGGCTTTAATGAATGAAAAATCAGTCAGTGCATGGTTGTGAACAAGAAATATCTGTTAAAAAACTTAAGATCTGATCACAATTGAACCCCCACTGATGCTGATGCCTGGAAAGGAAAGGGTGTGGCCTCAGCAGACTCAGGACGAGATGACTCATGCATTTATTAAGTCATGTTACGACCTGTTTTACTGTCCTCTGCATTAAATCCACACAATACTCAAGTGTCCATGTGCTTTACTCTTTTACAGCCAAACTTCACACATCCACACCCACAAAACACAAGTATCTTGTTAAATTTAGACGTGTTGTTTGTTTTCGCAGGCGGACTATTACTTTCAGTACACAGAGTGTGACAGCACTGGGTCCAGATGGAGGGTGGCCATTCCTCTGAATCCAGGAGAGTGTACAGGACTACCAGAACCTGTGCAGGGCACCGACTGCAGTAGGTTCACATAGTGTGTTAGACAGACAGGAAGTTTGATTTTAACTGAGAGGGGACTTTGGGAAATGAACATCCAAATAAACATGCAATGTTCATGCACTACTGTGATTCCATGTACTTTGAATGGCAAGTGTGTGTATTTGAACAGCATTTTGTCACCCCTTATCAGCGCAGAGGAATTTCCTCTTGGACAGAACATGTTCAGTGGCCCCTGAGAAATCATTCCCAAAACCTCACAGAGTCCTCGGCCCCTGTATTTGATTTTAGTCATCATGTGTAGTATGGATGAAAGCAGCTAAAGGCAATCTGAAAAATGATGAATTTTACTTTATAAATATATTTCTGTGGTCTTATTGTGCACATTATTAATATATTCTTAAATACTAATCATTCTCTGCCCCTAAAATTACTTTTCCTTCTGACATAACCAAGAATACAGAGGTGAAAAAAACATCATTAACCAATAAAAATGTTCATGATTCTTTGAGATTTGTGTATAAAATGGGTCCCACTCATTACCTTATTTCATGCTAATTAGTCATTTTCAGTAAAAATGTGTCTCATTATTGAAGTTAAAAGCTTGGAATTCTTTTGAATGTTGTCTGTAGCAGATCTTTTTTTATTACGGAAAAGCTGTCATTATTGATTTTATATTGATTATTACACTGCAGTTGATATGCAGCTAGACTTCTTTTCTTTTTTCTTTTCCAAAGACGTTGGTATAGTGGTAACAATAAGCCAACATTATTCATTTATTTCACCAAAAAACCATCCATCCATCCATCCATCCATCCATCGGATTAGTGATTGAACTGGTCAATATGGCATAAACAGTATTGTATATTTGTTTACGTCTTTCTGTCAGCATTCTCGTGCAAGGCGGGGGAGTTTCTGGAGATGTCTGCTCAGGAGTGCACTCTGTGTGCGGCTGGCACTTACTCACTGGGCAGTGGCCTGCGTTTCGATGAGTGGGACGACATCCCTCCTGGATTCAGCAGCCTGGCAACCAACCCTGCTAACGCACCCAACGGACAGAATGCGTCCACCTGCAGCAGGTCAGTTCCTTTGGAGAAGTCAGTCATGTACTGTATAAAAGATTGTTTTAAAGACCACATGATTTTCGCTTTCTGTATTTGGTGTGTTTTAAAAGGTATTAATTGTTTATTCTGTTTGTCCAACACTAAATAGAAATAAAGTCCAAATACATAAAGGACAACATGCATATCAGATAGTTTTACTTACAACCAGACAGATATATCTAAAATGACTGTTCCCAAGTTTTCAAAGTCTTGTTCTCATCAAAGTATTTGCAACAAACACTGTATTTTTGTCCTTTACTTTTATTTATTTAATATCAGCACATATTCAGATTTAAGCATACACAGACTTATTTGTGCAGGCACACACACACTTCCAGGGACATGAAAAGATATGAGTATTAAACCAATCATTTATTTTTATCCTGTTATATAACTTAAGACTGTAGTCACCACAGTGTGTGTGTGTTGTGTATTTGTGTGCGTTTAGTGCAAAGTGGGTCGCTCAGGGCTCGTATCTGGAGTCCAACCGAGATGAGTGTACTGTGTCTCTGATCTACACTGTACACTTGAAGAAGCCGGGGTCAGTGTCCTTTGACTACCAGTATGTGGATAACAGCATCATCTTTGAGTTCTTTGTAAGTTTGGATCCCATTTTGGCTCTGGAATGTTTGTGTGCAAGATATTTTAAGACATCAAAAGCAGCTATTCTGTATTGTACAAATCAAAATGTTTTTTTGTTTTTTTTTGACAGATTCAGAACGATCAGTGTCAAGAGATGGACCAGGAGTCAAATAAAAAATGGATCAAATTGACTACTCATGGAGAGTGGGGAACACATATTGTAAGTCAAAAACACTTAACTACAAGCTATTATTATTATATTTTTATATACACATGCTTGAACAATACCATTCGAAAGTTCAAAAAATTCAGTAAAAACAGCAATATTCTGAAATAATTTTTCAATTAAAAATAATTGTTTTCTATTTGAGTATTTTAAAAATGTAATTTATTTCTGTGAAGCCAAGCTGAATTACAGCCATTACTCCAGTCTTCAGTTTCACATGATCCTTTAGAAATCATTCTTATTACTGATTTGCTGCTCAAGAAACATTTCTTATATTATCAATGTTGAAAACAGCTTAATATTTTTGTGAAAAACCATGATGCATTTTTCAGGATTCTTTAATTAATAGAAATAATTAATTTAATTGAAATAGTTTTTTGTAACAATGTAGAAATCTTTGTCACTTTTGATCAATTGAATGCATCCTTTCTAAATAAAAGTAATACCCTCTTCAAAAAACCCCATAAAGGTAAAACAGTAGTGTACATACAGTAGTAATTTTGTTTGCAATTCTGTTTCTTAATTCTCAACTGTGACTTAATTCTCATCCTCATATGTTCAGGTGAATCTGAATTCTGGCACTAATATCCTGTACTGGAGAACTACTAGAGTCACACTCGGCTCTAAAGCAGTCAAACCTGTAGTCCTGAAGAACATACGGATTGAAGGTCAGGATGTGCTAAGATGGAAATTCTCCATTTTAATGTGAAAAAATTGTATAGTTGAAAGATTATATGATGCCATTTCTCTCCTTCAGGCGTGGCGTACACATCAGAATGTTTTCCATGTAACCCTGGGACATTCAGTCGCGCCCCAGGCTCCTCCTCCTGTGAGCCCTGTCCACGGGACACGTACTCTGGCCGAGGGGCCAGTTCCTGCACACCTTGCAACACAAAAACACACTTCGCTTGTAAGTGCATACATGCATATAAACCACATAAACTGATTTCTAGCGAATGCATAGGCCTAACTACAGTATGCAGATATATGTGCTTGTAGTACAACGTAAAAAAAACTCATTAATGCAGGGTTTCCAAAACTGGGGTTTGTGAGGGAACTGAAGGGTGTTCACAAGTTGATCAAAGCTAATGAAAGCTGACAATTAGTTAAATGATAAAAATCATAATTATAAAATAATTAAATTCACAGACACACATATGCATGTCATGTGACCATTAACCAACATCAGAGAACTGTGTAATTTCCTCACCTTCATATTATTCAAAATTCACATGATTTTTTTCTTCTGCAAACACAAAAGCATATTTACACACATTTACTTTACTGTTTGTTTTACTTTTCTAAAATACATTAGGCAAATATTTAAATTTTATTTGCATTATTTCAATTATTGAATTTAATTATTATGAATCAAATGTATCAATTCAAATAGTTTTTGTATCGAAATCTAAGGAATCAACCAAACCCAAAGATTCACAAATTCCTAATTTGGACTGAGAAATTAACATCAGAATGAGGAAAACTCCACAACTTTATCGGTCCCGTGTATCATCTCCTTCTACACTTATTCAAGCCTCAAACATGCTTTCACTCATATTACATGAATCTATCCTTTTTATTAACTCTTTGAATAGTTTTGCTTGTGTTAGGCTTGTCTTCCAGTTCCAAACTCTTCACGTCTGTGAGGTATGACTCTTCTGTATCTTTAACAGCAGAAGGCTCTGCCGCGTGCAAAAGTAGACCGCCATGCTCAGAAAAAGACTACATCCAGACATACAGCACCTGTGATGAGGATGGAAAGGTAAAATAATTTAGTAAAAAATGCAAAACAACTATCACTATTTCAGACGAAGCAACATTTTTTTTTTTATTTTTTTTTACATATACACATGCTGTAACACACACACACACATATATATATATATATATATATATATATATATATATATATATATATATATATATATATATATATATATATATATATATATATATATATATATATATATATATATATATATATATATATATATATATATATATATATATATATATATATATATATATATATATATATATATATATATATATATATATATATATATATATATATATATATATATATATATATATATATATATATATATATATATATATATATATATATATATATATATATATATATATATATATATATATATATATATATATATATATATATATATATATATATATATATATATATATATATATATATATATATATATATATATATATATATATATATATATATATATGTATATGTATATATATATATACATATACATATATATATATATATATATGGTGATAGTTTTTTGTATCAAGATTTTTCGAAAACTCTCTCTCTATATATGTATATGTATATGTATATGTATATATAAATATATGTATATATATATATGTATATGTATATATATATATACAGTAATGTAGTCAAATAGAAATATTCTATGTTTTTCCATTTAAAATATACAAGTACATAAATTCTGTCTCTCTCATAGACTCAGGTCATATACAAGTGGGTAGAGCCTCAGATTTGTTTGGAAGCTGCTGCTGGCGCAGCAACACTACCACCTTCTGGTCAGCGTGAGCCCTGTCCACCTTGTAATCCCGGTTTCTATAACAACGACACTGCCACTTGTTCTCCCTGCCCATCTGGGACTTCCTCTGATGGGGTTAAAGGTGATAAATCATCCTAACATCTTAAGAAGGACGCATTGAAACATGATTATTTCAAAAGCATGAACATAATTCAAATAAACAGCGAAAATATATTAAACACGGATTGTGTGGCATCTGTAGCATGCCAGCCTTGTCCAGCTGGCACAGAGCCTGTCCTCGGGTATGAGTACAAGTGGTGGAACGTGCTGCCTGCCAACATGAAGACATCCTGCTTCAACGTGGCCAACAACAATTGTGATGGATTGAATGGTGAGAGATTACATGAGTATGGTGTGGTATTATGTTACAGCATATGGCTGTAATGCTACTTTTTGCTGCTAGGTGTAGCTGTTGCGTCACTGATAAATTTAAATAGACTTTTCTACCAAACGTTCTTCTCATTTTATGTGTACATTTGTGCATAATACTTTCATATATTGAAAATTTTGTGTGCTTTAGGTTGGGAAGTAGCGCGTGATCATGTACAATCAGGAGCAGGTCGTTCAGATAATGATTATCTCATATTAACTCTCACGGTTCCTGGATTCAAGTGAGTCTTCAAGTACTTGTTCACCTCCACACAACTACACTATTCAAGTGCCGCCCACTGTACATAATGTTCATTAAAGCTAATTAAAGCCTTGTGTGATTAGGTTAAAATCCTGTACATGACTGTTTCTGTTGTGTGAGTTGGTATAAGAAGAACATAATGTATTTTTGGTACACTATCAAAGAACTTGGTGTGTGTGTATAGAAGTGTTTGTCCTTACATAACCTGTGCTGTTTGTTTAACAGGAAGTCTGTCTTGTTTGTCGTATCAGGTTGCCTGTGTCAGTTCGTGGAGCATCCGGCAGTGAGTACGGCCGGATCACTTTTGAGTTTGAAACCAGCTGCTCATCTGACTGTGAGTTCTACTTCATGACGGTGAGCGTGTTTGTGATACTCTTTACAGCAGATTTGATCTTTGTTTTTGATAGACTGCTTTTAAAGGTGCACTTAAGTACAGTTTGTAATTGGTGTGTAATGGTAACAAAATTGTATCCCCCCCACATTAACCAAGTTCCAATGAACTGTATGACTGAACAAAAAAAGAAGACATTTTGAAGAATGTCGAATAAAAAATGGTATCGGGTCCCACTGACTTCCACAGTATGGACAAAAATACTATAGAAGTCAATGGGAGCCAAAACTGTTTAGTTACCAACATTCTTCAAAATATATTTTGTGTTCCACAAAAGAAAGAAAGTCATAAAGTTTGGAATGTAAATGATAAGAAAGATGACAGAATCTTCACTTTTAGTTGTACTATCCCTTTAAGTTTACTAAAAGTGCTTTTTTAATTTAATTTTTAATTAAGACTTTGATTTCTTTTTTATTGACTTTGTTGTTGCTCCAGGATGTGAACAGAAGGAGCACAAATGTCATTGAATCATGGGACGGGAGTAAAACCAAACAGAGTTACACACATATCATGACTGAGAACTCTTCTGTCGTGTTCACCTGGGCTTTTCAACGCACCAGTCAGACTAGTGATGTCAGTACAAATGCACGCGCGCGCACACACACTGATTAAAAAAAAACTTGTTCATAGAATGACAGTAGTCAATAATGGTCATTCCCACTGTCCATCAGGTGCGTCAGTATGTAAATGACATGGTGAAGATTTACTCTGTGACTGTCACTAATGCCATGGACGGAGTGGCGTCAGCATGTCGCGCGTGTGCCCTGCAGTCTCAGCAGGCCGGCTCCTCCTGTGTGCCCTGTCCAGCTGGACACTACATTGATAAAGAGACCAACCAGTGCCAAGAGTGCCCTCCTAACACCGTCCTATCTGGGCACCACATCTATGGCAAAGAAGCGTGCCAGCCATGTGGGCCAGGTAGCAAAAGCAACAAGGTATTTCAACTGCTGTTGCTCTGTTTTTAGGTAGCAGAGTAGCACTTATGTAATGTTTTAAATTTATTTATAATTGTATTAATTTATTATTACTATTGCTAAATACAAATAAATAAGAAGTAATGAAACATGGCCTTTTCTATGGTTTAATATC